>NC_061116.1:36471542-36529471 GCF_002878395.1 Capsicum annuum
AAGTTTTGGGCACAAGGATGAAAGGATTATCCTTGTTGAAAAACCCCGCATACCTTAATTGATGATCTTTGATGAAAAGCCTGAATCTTGGATTCCTATTAATGCTTTGGAGATAAATTCTTAGACTCCTTGTGTTGAGAATCCTCAATCTAAAATTTCTTTGGAGAATTAATGGAGGAATTTAGATTTCTTGGGGAGAAAGTTTGATGAGCTAGGGTTTTGTTTGAGAGAGATTTGATGAAAAGTGGATGTAAAGTTCTTTGAAATGTTTTAATTCATTGTTTAAGATGGTTTGGGGGTTGGTAGAATGACCAAAGTGCCTCTATTAAACTCTAAATCAAAACTGGAAAATGACCCAAAAATCTCGATTTTACCTGCCACTGCGACGCGCCACTATCGTGGTGGCTTACGGGAAATCGACAATTGGAAAAAATAGGAATCTTTGAGATGTGGAGCTATCGCTTTGTCCCACTGAATTTTGGCATTTGGGACCTAAAACTTCAACGCGATGCGCCACCATCGCGGTGCCTTATAGAAATGCCATTTTGACCTTCGACGCGATGCACCACTATAGCGTTGGCCTACTAGAAATTGACAAATAAAAAAATGGACCTCTCCGCGATGCACCAATATCATGGAGGTCCACTGGAAAAATTACAATTATGAATTTAACCAACTCCGTGATCTAGTGACTGCCCAGGTAGCACACTGTCAACTTAAAAATGTCATAACTCCTTAGATTATCGGATTTAGACGAATCTTACATCGATGGAAAGCTTATTAAATTTTTCATATAATGGGAAGTCTAAATCTTGAAAATTCCACATAGAATAAATATTATTCATTTATGAAGCTATCCCTTAACATTCTAAGAACTATTCTAAGCTAAGAAAGTTTGGGGTATTACAATTCACATGAGCATTCTATCAAGAACATAGATATTAATACTTTAACATGGGGCAATTAGCCATACACGTGGGGATCATGAACTTGGACATGATAATATCTTAAACATGGGAGCATAGCATGATTACATAACTAAAATCATGAATTGGGAAATTCACATGTAATTCGCTTGAAATAGGACATGGGTGTTTCATCAAAACATGTAAAGTTCATAGCTTAAACGTAAGAATATCTTAAACATGAGGGAACAATAGAGTTACATGGAAAAATTCATCACTTAAGGATTCATCTTGAAATTGACTTAACATGATATGGGAATTTCTTCAAACATGTGGAAGGCATGAATTTAAAATATGGGAATATTGCTAAACATTATGAATTTAGGATCTATCATAGAATTTACTTGACTAAAGCATGGGAAATTCAAATTCATAGCATTAGAAATTTAAAATCTTTCATGGTATCATACATGGACTGAATTGAGTTAAAAAAATTATGAAAACATGAAATTCAACCTTTCTTGAACATACAAAATATCATAATAATGAAAAAACTCATTCTTTAATTAAAAAAAAAGGATTTTGGGATTCATGGGTGAAACAGAACCTATGGATGAACTCCCACATACCTTAAAGCTTTAATCTTGAAGGAAAAACACAATCTTGAAAGCTTTCTTGAATTGAAAAACTTGAAATCTTGATTTTTTTCTTGAAGAGGATTTGACGCAGTTCTTGGTGTTATTGAGGGGACTAGGGTTTTCTTTAGAGATAAAAGGTTGAATAATGATGTAAATAATGCTTTGGGAGCATTAATTATATGTTATGGATGAGTTAGGGTGAAGGAAAGGACCCTTTTACCCTTAAAAATGTGAAAATAGAACCTGGGAAATAGGTACGGGCGATGGAGCGCGCGTCGCGGGCATATCGCCTCGACTTACTGCCTCTCACGAAAATGGCTGTAACTTTTTAATCGGGTATTAAATTTAGGTGAAATTGATATTGTTGGAAAGCTGATTCAATTATCTAAAATTTTGTGATCTTGATCTAAAAAATTTCATATGTATCAAAAGTTATACACGTTTAATGTAGACCCATACAAAATCGAATATCAAATTTTGGATAAATCAAATGATCTTAGGTCAACTTGGATCTAAGTGATTCCTATAAAACTTTTTAACCTCAAGAGCACTTCACACACTGGGATTAAGAACATTAAACTCATATTTGCACGGGAATAATTTAGATTATAGCTTATATGCATAGGAACAATGGATCAAAGACTAGCCCGAAAATGTGGGGTATTACAAAAAGGTAGGGCTTTTTCTAGGAAACATTGTACTTTAACAAAGTGGGGGAGTTACGAAAATAGAGGAATAAAATTCCATTTTATTGAACTTTGGATTTTGGGAATTTGCTCAACCCCTCCCTTATTTTGACTTGGAACAAATTTAAGAAAATAAAGAAGGTTTTGAATCTTATGGTGTTAAGTGCCCTTTGTTTTGTTACTAACTATTTGTAATAATTATAGTCCTGAAGGAGTGCCTAATATCCAGAAGAATTGGCGTTGATTATTCATTTATCTTCTATTTCATACTTTCCTTTTTGTTAATATCAGAATGCTGATTTTTATGATTTGACAAACCTTGAAAAAGGACAAAGTACCTAAATGTGTGGTCTGATGATCCATCATCAGTATAGTTAGAAGTTGTACTTTCTACTAGTCGCATAGTAGGAACTCTAGTACTTTGGGCAACAACCAATAGGAGGTTTCTAGGTTTTGTCTTGTATTCTACTTAAGAATAAATAACACAAGAATAACCTAGTTTTTGCAATAAAAAGTATTAACATTCCTCATCTAAAGTCGTCATTTCCCACACTGTGTCAACTATAAGGACCTATTCCATAAATGCCTCTTTGTATCCTTTGTTGTCGAGTCATTGTAATGCTCTTTATATGACAACCAATAGGAGGTTTCTAGGTTTTGTCTTGTATTCTACTTAAGAAGAAATAACACAAAAATAAACTAGTTTTTGCAATAAAAAATATTAACATTGCTTATCAAAAGTCGTCACTTCCCACACTGTCTCAACTATAAAGACCTATTCCATGAATGTCTCTTTGTATCCTTTGTTGTCGAGTCATTGTAATGCACTTTATATGAAAACATACTTTTCTATTTTAGGATTCTTATGTAGATATCTTTTGTTTCATTCTCAAATCATCATTTTGTGTCTCGGTAGCTAGAGTAAGTTGTTAGATTGATTACAATTGACTTATTATAATGAATCACAACAGAGATATTGTGTAGTTTGAAGGTTAAGAGCTTAATCCTAGAGTTGCATGGGTTTGTAATTCTAAAGTTGCTTGATTTTAATGGATTGGTACATAAATTGTACGAGGTAATTTGTGGTTTTTTTCTCTATTAACAAAAAAGGTTTCCGCGTAATATCATATATTGGATTGGTTTTTTTCATTTTATGGGTGTTGTTTTTTACTTTTACAATATTACTTCTATCAAGGACTTGGTCCATTGACTCGAGAGGACTCATACAAGCCTTCAATTGGTATCAAAGCTAGTACTTTCTAAATAGTTAACACCAAGGAAGCATCTTACTCTATGGGCACTCTATCAAGTTTAGAACAAGGTCAATTGACAACCGTGCCTCATTATTTCAATAGTACTATGGATGGTGAAAAACCCATACACATTTATTTATAGCAGATGATGATAGTGAACTTTGGGTTGGCATCCTTGATGGACCTCCTGTGCTGATTAAAGAAGTCTAAATAGGAGAAGTTACAAATTCTGTTCCTAATACCCAAAAAAAGTATGATGAAAATGACAGATAAAAGATAGAGAAAAGAAAATGATCTAAGAAGTTGTTGGTATATGGTATAGACTAGATAGGTATGACAATTTTTCTGCATATGATTCAACAAAGAAGATATGGGAATATTTTTAGAAAGAATAGAAGGCACTAGTCTAGTGATGAATTCCAAAGTCCATATTCATACAAGCCAATAAGAAACTTTCACTATGAAGGGAGAAGAGTCAATTCAGGAGATGCATACATGATCTACACCTATCACAAATAAAATTTACTTAGTGAAGTGATAAAACCAATCAAGCAGGCATGAAAACTCTTTGTATCTTACCCAAGTCTTGGGAAAGCAAAGTTTATGCAATCATTGAAGCTCGTGATCTTAAGAATCTCACTATGGATGAGTTGAGGAAATCTAAAGACTCATGAACTTAAGAAATAACAAGATCATGAAAGAAAGGAACCCAAGAAGGAAAAGACTCTATAACTTAAAGTTAGAAAAGATGACTAAAGTAGAGAAAATGAGGACATGCATTATCTCACTAAATCATTTAAAAAAGCCTTCAATAGAAATAGAGGCCTTTCTAGAAGAGGAAATACTAGTAGATCAGTTGGCATCAATAAACCGTAACACAAGTGTGGAAAACCTGGTTACTTTATCAAGCATTGTACTTAACACAAAGTCGAGTACAATAATTATGCATGTAGTGGAGCTTAGAAAGATAAAAAGAAGGATCAGGTCCCAAACAAGTTCAGAACACCAGTAAATCCTAATAAAGGTACCACTAACCTTTTTGATTCATGGGGAGTGTCCTCTAGTGAATCGGACACCTCCAGAAATCCTGAAGATACCTTAATTATGATGATTTAAGATTAATAGTTGGTTTTAAATCATTATTTGTTATTATGGCAAAGTTAGATGATGAAAATGATGCTGAGGCAATTAATTAAGATATTAAAGAAAATCTCTATGATTACTCATTGAAGGAAGAGAATTCCCTAGCCATTTTATTGATAGATACCTCTTATGATCATACAAAAGAAAAGGAAGCACTTAAGAACTATTAATGAATCTGAAAGTGAAAAAAAAAAATTATGTGTTCAAATTACTGAGATTGAAGAGAAATATAGCATGTTGCTGACTGAAAATAATATTGAATGAGAAGTTGAAAGGGACTTCTTATTAGGAGTTAAAAGGAAATGTAAGCAGCAACCTTCACTTTGAGCTTGAAGAAAAGCTGAACGTCTCAACTAAGTCTCACTACTTCTCTTTAGGAAGGGGGTCAGTTTACAATATCTTATCTAAAAAGGAAAAATAAAAGGGAATAGTGTATTATAACTAAGAGATACTCGATGCTTGAGAAGGACCTAATATGTGAAAAATGAACTTAAAATGTCCTTTAAGTGGACAAATTCTTCACAAGTCTTAGATAGTTAAATTAGTCAGAGGTCAAGTAGTGGTCATGCTCTTCACAATAAAAAGTTCAATTCCCTATATAATACCCACAACAAGTATGTTTTTATTGCAAACAATATGTTATGCACTCATTATTGTGGAAATGGTCATGTCAAAATTAATTGTCCAACAAATCTATTAATAGGAAGGAACTACTCTGTTTATTTTATGAAAGGGGAACATAAGAGAAATTCAGTTCATAAGTCTAGAAGGACTAAGTTTCCTGTCGGGCAAACAAAAGTTTGACTTCTTTTTTGTCTATCTATTGGTAATTTAAATTAAAATAGGTTCCTAAGTCTAAAAAATGATGCTTGTTGTAGGCGAGAGTGGGAGGGAGTAGTTAAGGATAGTTCATGGATGGTGGCTTCTCAAAACCTATGATTGGAAGGATAAAAGATTTTATATCACTCAAGGCAACCAAAAGTGAATTATATCCTTTGGAGATAGCAAGAAGGGATATATTGTTGGTAGAAGAACGATTGGAATATCACTTTCTCATGCTATAGAGAATGTGTTGTATCTAGGGAAAAAATATAGTATGTTCAAAATATTTTAACTCTGTGAAAATGGTAACAAATTCAAGTTTGTCTCAAATTATTGCATGATAATAAGAATAAAGATAAGTGATGCATTGTTGGTAGCTGCGGAGCAAGAAAATCTACATTGATAACTTTTAGGCAATCTTAAGAATTGATTTTACTTGTGTAAGTACCCAAGAAGATGAAGCAACGCTTTAGCACAAAAGATTGGAATAACTCAGTTCATATTTTCTCAACAACCTAATCTCCAAGGATTTGGTTTATGGTTTTCCTAAAATGAAGCTCTCAGAAGGAAAGATTTATGGTGAATGTGAAGGAGGTAAGCAAGTTATATAATCATTTCATACAAAGAAGCAACTAAGCATATCATGGCCATTTGAGCTTTTTCCAATGGATTTATGTAGACTAATTTATATAACCAACAGAGGAGGCAAGAGGTTCATTTTTGTAATCATGGATGATTATCATAAATTCACCTAGACTATGTTTCTCAAGTACAAAGTTGAGACCTTTCAATCTTCATAACTTTTGCCAAGAAAGTTCTAGTGAAGCTCTAGGGAATTATTGTTGGGATCATATTCAATCATGGTACAAAATTTAAGAATTCTAGATTTGATATATTTTGTTCATAAAAATATATTAGTCACAACTCATCCCATTGTACTCATCAACAAAGCAGAGTAGTAAAGAGAAAGAACATAACCTAGTAGATTGTGCATTAAATATTCTGGTGGATGTAAATGTTCATCAAAACTGTTAGGCAGAGTCTATGAACACAATCTGCTATATGTAGAATAGGTATCTGATCAAGTCCCTGATGGATAAAACATCAAATAAGTTTTTGTTTCAAAAGAAACCTAAGTTGAGCTACTTTAGTATCTTTAGATACAAATGTTTTATTCTCAATAATGGCGTGAACGTTCTAGGAACATTTTATCCAAAGAGTAATAAATGTATATTTCTTGGTTATTCTTCTATTAGTAAAGCATATAGTGTCTTATATAAAAGGACACTATATGTTGAACTAGGTAAAAATGTGCTCATTAATAAGTCTAGCGATCTAGAAATCAATGAGACTCTAAATAAAGATGAAATAGAATAGTTATTGCAACTTCAAATGGATGATCCGAACAAGTGTATGGTGATCAAGTGAAACAAGATACTGAAAATGATGTTGATACTAATACCAAGATCATGAGACCATAATAGAACCATCCTCTACCGAGTTTTTTAATAAAGTGTAGATCTTTCTTTTATAAGGAGACCTCAAGATGGTGAACAACAAGAAAGATGACCTAATCCTAGTCAAGAAGAATCATCAGTCATAATGTCTAAATAGAAATATAAAATCTCTTAATGTTTAAATAGTCTTATCTCTCCACTTAAATCAGGCATCTTTACTGGGTCCAAGTCCAAAAATTCTCTTGCGTTCTCAAAATTTATCTCAAATATTTAACCTGCAGTCATCAATAAAGCACTCAAGGATGAATACTAGGTCAACACCATACAGGATGAATTGCATCAATGTTAAAGGATCAAGGTATGGTACCTAGTACTCAAACTAGGTAACAAAACCATCATAGGGACAATTTGGGTGTTCAAGAATAAGTAAGATAAAGATTGGACCACTAACAGGAACAAGGAAAGGCTGTTGTTTAAGGATACAATCTGAAAGAAGAAATTAATTATGATGAGACCTTTTTTCTGGTAGCAAGGCCAGAGTTTATCAAAATTCACATTGCCTTTTTTGTTCATATGGAGATCAAAATCTTTTAAATGGATGTTAAAAGTGACTTTCTTAATGAGTTTCTGAAGGTGGAGGTCCATGTCAAGACGCCCCTAGGAATTGAAGATGTTGATAATCTATTTCATGTGTTCAAGTTGGATAAAGACTTGTATGGTTTGTAACAGAATCTAAGGGTTTGGTATGAAACGTATTCAAAATTTCTATTAGAACATATATTCAACAGAGGATAATTGGTAATACTTTATTTTTGTAGACTAGGGGAAGAAATCTTATCTTAAATCAAACCTATATGGATAATAACCTCTTTTAGTCTATCCTAGATTCTCTGTATTATGAGTTTGGTAAGCCTATAAGTAGTAACTCTGAAGTAAGTATTATGGGAGAGCTAAACTTCATCATTTGTCTATAAGTGAAGCCATATGAAAATGGAATCATGATAAGCCTATAAATGTATATAAAGGATCTTCGGAAGAAATATAATGTATAGGATGCAGAGAAAATTGACACCCCTATTGGGAGATCATCTAAGTTGAACAATGATGAACCTGATCCCTATATGAATAAAATAATCTTCGAAGAAATCATTGGTTCATTATTCTATCTTACTGCAAGAAGGCCTGATATTGCATTCAATATTGGTATATGTGCAAAGTTCAAATCTTGTTCTAAAGAGTCACATCTCAAGGAAGATAAGTAAATCCTCAAATATCTCAAGGGAACCCCAAACCTAGTTTTCTTTTGTCTATTAGGTGATAATTTTGAATAGGTTGAATATGGTGATATTGACTATGAAGGGTACATGGTGGATAGGAAAAACACTTTTAGAATGGCTTATACTCAGAACTGGAAAGCAAAATTCAATGTCTTTTTCTATAGCAAAAATAGAACATATAACTACAACATTATGTTATGCTCAACAACTTTGCTTTAAGTATCAACTTGAAGATTTTGGGGTGATGAATGACATTGTATGTATCATGTTTGAAACACTAGTGCTCTCAATATGTCTAAAAATCTAGTACAACACAAGAGAACCAAGAACATTGATAGTAGACATCATTTTTTAAGAGATAATATGGAGAGAGGATTTTCATGATGTTCTTTAGTACAAAAGATCAAATCACTATTATTTTTACAAAGCCACTTAGCAGGGAATAGTTCAAAGGAATTACTTAATTCTTTGTTTGATGAAGCCTAACTAATCCTTTTTGTTACCTGGATAACCACTATTTTGGCTAGAAAATTGATTACAGGTATCCAGGTAATCGTATACTCTTGTAGGTCTAAAATCTTGGTAGAAATAAAACAACACTCTTGGTAGAAAGGAAATAGTATGAAAGAGAATGGAGATAAGAGAAATACAATGTAGAAATATAAATTTCAAAGAGGACTTGCTCCCTCTAAAAGATAGTCTAACCTTCATTACTGTTGAAATTTTAAAATTAGAACTTTCACTACAACGTCAACGATCTCTATTCCCTCCACTTTGTAATATTAGTTTATTAGATAACGACCAAGAATTATCTTATTTCTCTACTAGACACATTCATCTTACTTTTCCAATCATATCCATTCATTCCTTTTCAAAGACCCCTAAAATCTTTTCAAATATTCATTTGAACCCTTTTTATTGTTAGTGACTCCCTTCTTAACTTTCGTTCAAATTTCAAAAAATCATTTCCCTACTCTCCAAGTATGTCTTAAACAAACTCTATTTAAGCCCTTACCTAGAAGAATTAACTCCATCCTTCATTATTCAAATAGAAACAACACCTTTAACTAAGGAATTTTGTAAACCCTATGATAGAAACTCCAGTGTCAGTTCCCTCCTTCAATTTCCCAAATCATTAGACATGGAAGGAATCTTTATTGCCCATTCAATTCACCCCATAGATGGGTACTCAAAGTATTTTTGACAAAACTATTAAGGATGTAATCTGGAAATTGCAGAGGAAATTTCTAGTAAGTAATCATCTAAAACAACTTCTTTAGATGAGTAAGAAGGTATGTATGTCACTATTGAGAATGAAACTCCTACAATGTAAGGGGACCTAAATCAAGAACAAGGTGTAATAGTGGTCCAAGGTAAAAAATTTGTAGAAAACATTTGGGTGAAGGATGTCGTGATGTCTAAAGAGACTGTTGAAACACTTTATGGAGTAATGCCTTAAGAAAAAGGAACTTTTTCAAACATACTGGCTACAAGTGATAAACTCATTACTTTGATAGAAGAAAATGACACTGCTGGGAGATGGGTTCGAGTTAGCATACCTAAGATATAATTTTGCAAGACTGTCAACCAATTTAATCATAATTTATGAAAATCATAAGTTCCCTTTCTCTCACTTCCTCTTTATGGCCGTCGAAACCTAATAGCAGAGTTGGTTGTTGGCTAGATACCTACGGTGGTTGGTATTACGCTTTATCTCTCTATTTAAAATTTTCTAGCTTTGAAATATAATACAAAAACTTCCACGTCCTTTAACCCTAGTTTGCCTACTAAGAAACTTCATTTAAACATAGTTGCTAATGTGGAACAACAAAAAAGATCAATCTCAAGAACAAAAGGGCAAATCATAAATTGGATGCGACATATAAAATGGATAGAATCGAAGGTGGACACCATGAATCGAATTAAGAATCTCCACTTTGTAGTAATAGGAAAATTCACTTAAGAATGGGGCAGTTTGGATGAGTTTTGACAAATCGTACCTCAATAGTATGACATAAAAGGAGAATGTCAAATTGGCCCTTTTTATGAGTAAACATCTTTAAATGCAGCTATCACAACATGAGGACTTTATTAATTTGATTTCTAACGGAGCTTTGTACATTCAGTGAAAGGATAGGTATTCCTATCTTATACAAACATTAATATAACATGTTAGATTCAAAATTAATAAAGAGATCACTAAGGTGATAGTTTGGATATTGTTTCCCTGTATGTTACCTATTTATTTTACTAAGGAATGTACATTTTCATTAGCCACTACAGTTGGGAAACCTCTTCAACTTAATGTTGCCACAATTAATAAAACAAGACCATATTGTGCAAGGGTGAATATATTAATTTAAAAGGTAAAATTTCAAAATCTATAGTAATAGATATTAAAAATGAATTCTCTCGGGAGGTGAGGTCTGAAATGATCACTATCAAATATGACTAAATTCCTAAATATCAAGGTGACTGTAAAATCCAAGGACGTGTTGTAGATCAATGCAAAACAAGCATCAAATTTAAAAGTGGAGAAAGAATGGAGGAGGTTACAGAGGAGAAACTTGATAAAGTGGGAAAGGTTAAAAAAAGTAAACCATGCATTCACAAATTTCAAAAAGGAAAAGCTAGAATTTACTCTAGTGGTAAAGTGGTTGAAGATCCGGGCAAATGGAATATTGTTAAGGATTGGAACCCAAGCAAGCAAAGAAAAGTTAAGACTATTCTTCAACTGGAGTATGGTAATAGATTTAAGGTGCCATGGGAGATGGCAAGAAAGGGTGAGTAATCAGTTACCACAAACAAACCTATCAAAGTTGAGAAAAATGTTAATACTTCTAAGGATATAAAAAGTTCAAATATAACATTAGAAACTTAGTTAGGGAAAACATCAACAAATTGGGTAAACAAATCTTTTGGAAAATAGCAAAAAAAATCTCTAGCAACCATAATGGACATGCATGTTACATCAAAGCAAACCAGTGAAAAGAATAATAGTGATAAAAGTAGTAGGACATCACAGTCCAAAGAAGGATAGCGCACATAAAAGGCAAATGACCCTAAGTTGTCTCGTAATTGATGAAAGTGTGACTGTTATAACAAAAAAAACTTGTGAGAAGCAACATTATAATGATGAAAGTAGTGGAGCATCACAATTAGAAGGGGAAGAGATTACAAACAAGGAAAATGAGAAGGCAACAGAGGTTTCTCGCACATCTGCAAGGGCAACAATATCACGTGTAGCTATGGATATTAATATTGCAGCAACAATAGGTCTTCTCAGTAATTCATCAAGTATAACTAGTGCTCACAAGTTAGCATTAACATCAGCAATTCCTGATACAGGAAATTCAAATGTTATTAAAAGAATTGGTTCAGACTACCCATTTGGAAAAGATAATCCTGCAGACATACTTTTTTCAGAGAGAAGGTATTCAACATGCATTGGTGATGATTGTTGTGATATTAAGGCAATAGCAGAAGCAGTTCATGTCGCACAGTAAACTACAAAGAATTAGATGGAGGATGAAAATTATGAAGATGTATGTTTCAAAGTAGTATAATATATATTGCTAATGCTAGAGAAAATTTGGTGGATAATAATATAGAGAAACAAAAATAAAGGCTATTATGATTATCCCTATAATATTTTAGATTGATGACTCCAATGTTATAAGTTATTTTTCCTCTAACGGAATGTTGTACGATATTACATTACATAATATGGGAATGGATGAAGAAAAGGATTTGGGTCAAATAGTAGGCCTGATAAAGGTAGAAAATTCAGAGGATATTTATGAGGATTATCCCATAGATGCAAACCTTTCACCAAGGGTATTAAAGAAATTCAAAAGGGGTCAAATGCAAGAAAATGTAAAGAATTCTCAACCAACCAGAATGAAGCCTAAAAGATTATCAACAATAAAGAAAAGATGGAAGCTTTAATTTGAAATATTAAATTAGTGAGGACTCAACAAAAATTTTACAGGGTTCAAATGTTAAATAGTTATCACAAGTTTTCCTTTATTAGCTTACTTGAACCCTTTTAAAATAAAAGAAATATTAATAAGTTCTTGAGAAGGTTGAACATGCTACATGTGTTTCAAATTATAATGATAAAATCTAGATTTTCTTTAATTCAGAGTTTGAACTTTTTGTTTTGAAGACATAAAGCAACAATTGACCTTGAGGGTGAAACAACAAAATCAAGACCATATTTTCTATGTTATCTTAATGTATTACATAAGATAGGTTGGTGCTATGGGATAAGGTATATCAACTGACAGATAACATAAATTTTCCATGGTTAATAGGGGTGACTTTAATGTGGTTAGAAATCCAAAAGAATAAATTGGTGGTTTAACTATTTTTTAGGAAAATCATGAAGACATGGATAATTGTATAGCAGCCTGTCATATTTGAAATTAAATTTAAGGAGAGCATTTTCATATAGTGGCATGGTAGAGCACAAAATGATCGTCTTGTTGAAAAATATATTGGTTGCTTACTAATCAAGGGATGTAAAATTGGTTCAACTTTATGAAAGCAAAACATTTTTCAAGAATAGAATCTGATTATGATACTATGCTTTTAGTTCTTGAGGAGAGGGTGAGAGGATTGACAAAATCTTTAAAATTTTTCAAATTCTTGACTGAAAAATGAGACTTTCATGGAGTTTATGAGACAATATTGAAAAGTTAATGATTCTCAAGGTCCCATTTTGGATTTCAAGGAAAATATCATATGAGTGAAGACTGCCTTGACTAAATAAAGCAAGGATATTATAGTGACATTTTTAAATAGTTGGTTATTAGGAAAGATATAGTGATGATCAAAGAATAATTATTCAAATAATATCCAAGTGTTTAAAATAGAACAATACTTCAAAAGTCTCTGAGCTTTAAAATTACTTACATTTTGAAGAGATAAAAATACCAGATTTTTTCATAGTATTGTGAAAGGCAGAAAGAATAAACTCCAATTTCGAATGATCAAGGACAGTGATGGTAATTGGTTGGAGAAAGAAGGAGATGTAGCAACATAGGTAATGGATTTTTACTCTCATTAGTTCATACAAGATAGGGATGCTACATCTTTTTCTTTGTTGCCTCATATTTCTGAAGTCATGAATGATAGAGAGAATGCAAATCTCATTGATTTACCATATAAAGAAGAAATCAAGAAGATTATTTTTATTCTCAGTGGTGATATCTCAAGAGGTCTAAATGGCCTAGCTGGTAGGTTTTATTAGATTTGTTAGGAAATAGCAGGTCAACATATTTTTATTGTTCAAGGGTTTTACATAGCTAATACTCTTCCTAAATCTTTCACCCATACTAATCTAGTTCTTTTGTCTTAAAAAGATCTATTTAGGTCTTATTCAGACTTAATACTAGTTAGTTTAAGAAATTTCATCAAGAAAATCAATTCTAGAGATGTTCGTAACAGAATTAAAGATTTGTAACCTAGGATAACCTCATCTAACCAGTTAGGTTTTGTGAAATGTAGAAGCATCATTGAGAATATGCTGTTGACTCTGGGAATTGTAACAGATATCAAATGAGTAGTCAGCCTGCTAATGCAGTTATTAAGCTTGACATGGTCAAAGCATATGATAAAGTCTTATAATTATTTCTAGTGAAAGTTCTAAAGTAGATGGGTTTCTCAGAATTGATGGTTGACCTGATTTGGAGAATTATATCTAATAATTGACACTTTATGTTTATAAAAGGTCAAGCTAAAGTATTTTTTCACTCCACAAAAGGAGTAAAGTAGGATGATCCATTATCTACAACTTTATGTATTCTATCTGCTAAAGTTTTATCTAGGTCTCATAATGCTGCTTTTGATGATGATATGTATATAGGGAAGATTATCAAAATGAAGTAATAATATTAATCATATGGCTTATACAGATGATACAATCATTTTTACATCTACCAACAAGTATTCCTTACAGAAATTCATCTATATTCTACAAGATTATAGGGATCAATTAGGCTAAAATGCAAACAAGGAGAAACATGGTTTTTACATACATCAAAATGTTAATGTTGATGATAGAAAACTAGTAAAGGAATATATAGGGATGAATAGAGGAAATTTTTCTTTGATATATCTTGTATGCTCTGTATCTCATTCTAGATAGAGAAAGAAATATTATGCTACTCCAATTAATAAGGTGAAATCAAAACTTTAGTCCTTGAAAGGTAATATGTTGTATTAGAAAGGTACAAAAGTTTTAATTACTAGTGTGCTATCTTATGGAGGCACAAAATTTTTAACTACCTGTGTGATACAAAATGTTCATATGCATATATAATCACCCATTGTTCCTCCTGAATGACTTATTAAAGAGCTTCATAGAATTTCTGCAAAATTCTTTTAGAGCAACAAGGTTTCAGGAAAAAGAAAGCATTGGGTAGCTTGGGGTAAATTTTTTTTCCTAAGTGATGAGTGGTAAATTTGTCACTTATTAACATCCAAATTTGTACACACTACTATGGTTAAATTGTGTAAATGAGATAAATATGTCATTTGAAAAGACACTAATTCCCATGGTTTGAAGGTTTTATAGGTATTTGGAAGAAACCAAGTGAAGCAAGATAAAAAGAGAACAAAAACAACAAAGTTAGTGCAAAATCTAGAAAATCTAGAGTAGGGATCGACCCTTAGTTACTGCAATCATAGTCTCAGGGTCGCGATCATGACTATCCAAGACTTGGTCAAATCTTGGTGATCGCGATAGGTTCACTACGATTACGGGAGTTGCGATCGTGATCCAATCACGATGGTGCAGAAGTCTTTCATAGGCAGATTGGTAAATTCACACAACTGGTTCTAATTATCAAAAGGGCAAAATCCTTACACACTTGAGGAATTTTTCAACTAGAATTCAATTTTTGTGTGGAGAAAAATCCGAATAATTGGGGGAAAATAATTGTTACTAAAGTTTTCAAGAGATTTTTAATTACAACTTGGAATTGAATTTGATATTATTCTTTCTTCACGTCAATGGAGGCATTGAATGTCACTTGGGTATATCTCTTTCTCAATTTTCATGAGTAGCTAAATTGCATTCTTGAGGTTATGTTCAAATAGGATGCTAATATGTATGGGTAATGATTATTAGTTCTAATTCTTATTTAACGATGTTGAGTTTCGCTAATACTTGATTGTTGAATTAGAAATTATAGATAAAAGCTCCAATTTTCCTAGATCCCACATCGTCCTTGAAAGAGGGATGTGGATGATGAGTATTACTGTACAATAAAGTAGATTGTATCTTTCTCCTTAATATTGTCTTAGAAATAAGGATTATTTATGAGTTTGCTATGTCTTAGGCATCATCCTAGGAATAGGGATGCCAAATTAAGATTTTAGGTTGTTTATTTTGACAATAAGGAATTTGAAAAAATTCATAGGTGAAATTTTGGTGTATTGTTGAAATACTAACACCATAACCTCTAACCTAGCCTACCCATTTATTCATTTACTAGAATTAGAATTATGTTATCATGCACCCATACACTAATTGCCCCTAGGAAAGCATAGCCTAGAGACTTTTTTCTCATTAGAATTCAATAAAAAAAATTGTTTCCCTCATTTAGTATCACAATTTAATTTTGTTCAAATAACTATTAAATCATACCCCTCCCCAAAATTTAAATTATGTTTAGCTTTAAGTTTACATTGCGGGTCAATGCTTAGTGACTTTTAACATCCATAGGAATCAAAGACTAAAAATTACACTCCTCGTGGATTTAACCCCTACCTAAGTTGGGTTATTATATTCACAATAATTGTCTTGCCCTAAAATAATATAGTAAGTTGAGCATGATCAAAATGCTGCCATTGTCGGGGAGTGAAACTCAGTTTTTACTTGTGTGGTTTTATAGAACTTTGGGTTTACTCGAAGTGTTTGTGATTTACGATGTTTGTCATTTTTATTTCTTTAATAGGTGAGTTTAATAGTGTCCATGACAAAATGAGTGATAATGGAAGCAATGCTAGGACCTTTGATGGTCCTCTTGATGATGAGGACCACCTTTATAATGCGGGGCGGGCTAGTACCATCTGCATCCCACTGAATAAAGGGAATGGGGTTTTCCAAATCACGAGTGTAATGCTTCATATGCAACAAATTAAAGGTCTCTTTGGGGGTAAATCTCAACCCAAATTTTTATTTGAAGAATTTTGTGGAGTTTTGGGCCCACTTTTATATCACTCACATCTCATAAGAGTCCATATGGTTATGCCTCTTCTTGTTCTCTCTAACGGGTAAGGTAGTGTTGTAGTTGAGGTCTCTTTCCGCCAATCCATCACATCATGGGTGAAACTTACCAATGCTTTCTCAGATCAATGTTTCCCACTATAAAAAATGTTGTAATTGCGGGATGAAATCAAAAACTTTTATTAACTCAATAGAGAGCCTCCACATGAAGTTTTGGAGAGATATAATGAAAAGCTTATGCATTGCCCTAACCATGAAGTATCGGATAAAATGCTCCTCTAAATATTCTATAGAGCATTGGACCAACTAAACCAGATCGTAGTGGACAACACATCCGGTGGATCACTTTTGAGGTTATGTATAGAGTGGCTTCTACTTTGCTTGAACAAATCACAAAGCAAAATAGGAGGTGGCACACCCGGGATACTGAGGTAGCCATGAGTTCTACCACCAAATCAATTTTGAACCAAAAAACAAACAAAGAAAGAAGAAGAGTAGGAGGAAAATGTGGAAAAAATAATGACACAATTAGACCTCCTTACAAAAATATGTAATGAGTGTACCCGCAAAAATGGTCAATGCCATAGTCTCTAAAGGGTATGATGAACATAAGGAAAAGTCCTTATATGAAGAAATTAGATACTTGGTAAAATACTCAGGGAGTTCCCATCCAGCCTATCAAAGGCAAGGTGGGAACCAAGGTTAGAATATTCGTGATCGATAAAGGAAATAGTGTGATAGAGATAGAGATAGTGATTAGAGGTATAAGGGAAATAAGTATGAAAGATATATCCCCCCTCTTACATGACCGAGTGAACAGCAAGGATTCAAAAACTGTGGATCTCAAAAAGTCCAAAACCAAAGCTGTGCTTGCGATAATCTTGATGAGAACTAAAAGGACCGACAAGATGTTCTAAGAATTAAAAGGAGAATTTTCTCAAATCAACCAAACGATTTTATCACACTCCACTTCAATTAATAAATTGGTGACCCAAATTGGCCAAATCTCAACTACACTTAATGTTAGGCCCAAAGGTGGCCTCACTAGTTATATGGTGGAAAATCCTTAAAACGATGCTTATTTATTAGTGATTGTCACACGAAGAGGTAAAGAACTTGGTACAAAAGGGGTTGAGGTCAAAGAAAAGTCTCTTGATGATCAAATGAACACAAATAAAAAGCATGTGGGTGAGTCTAATGATGAGGCACCAAAGTCTCAAGAAGGAAATAGTGAAGAACCTATGATAATTGAAGAGACGGTTGATAAGGAGGGAGCTCCTAAAGTGGTTAAGGATAATGAATCACAATATGACCCCTTATTTCCAATGAAAATCTCTCATTCTTTCCCTTAAAGACTCAATAAAAATGAGGAGAAATGTCATATCTAAGAAGTTCCTTGCTAAGCTTAGCAATCTTTCAATTAATATCCCATTGCTCAAAGCCATTCAAGAAATTTTGGGGTATGTTAAACTAATAAAGACATTGATTTCCAAGAAATGACTTGTGGATGGTGAGACCATTGAGGTGACTTATGGTTGTAGGGTTATCATGACTAGTTGTTTGGCGGAAAAAAAAAAGACCTGGGACACTTCATAATTCCTTGCACCATTGGGACACACAAATTTGATAGTGCCTTGTGTGACCTTGGTGAAAGCATCAATATAATGTCATATACAATATATCAAAGACTTGGTTTGGGTACTCATACTCCCATAATAAAGAGGCTTTTGATGGTGGATCACTGTATTAAAAAATCGATTAGAGTTTTGTATGATGTGTTGGTAAAGGTCGACCATTTTATTTTGCTGGTAGATTTTATAGTCCTTGATTATGAAATCAACCAAGAAATACCCATTATTCTTGGAAGACCCTTTTTGGCAACCAGGAGACCAATTATTGATATAGATCAAGGGAAAATAAAATTTTGGGTTCAAAATAATGAAGTGTCCTTTCAGGTATGTAAAATTGAGAACCAGCCAATGGAACTATAAGTGGTGTCTGTCATTGATGTGATGGACATAGAAGTAGATGAAGATTTTAAGAATATAACTTGAAGATTGAAGAACGTCATGACGTGATGATAAACTAGGTACTAGGGAAGGCAACCCATAAATGCCGTGAAAATGTCCCGTATCCTTTGAATTTTAATTGTTAGAGTAGATTTCATTTTTATTTGTGATTAATCCATGTAATTATGGTGTTATAAGGTATTTTGAATGATCTTAAGTAAGGAGAAGTGTAGTGAATTTGAGTAGTGGGATGTGTAGGGGAAAACAGAGGACTAGAAATTATTCTTAGTTATGGTGATCGCGGTGTCTATGCTATCGCAATTGCAAATATTGTGTAACCACGATCACAGAACTTTGACCGCAATTACTTTCATGATTGGGTTAAATAAATAGTTGATCTATATTTTCCCCCACATTCCCTTTCAAATTACTAACAATTGCACCCATTTTTTATTGTGTTTTGGGCATCCAAAATTATATAAGCATCTCCTTTGCATTTCTCAATCTAGTATGTACTTCAAATTCTTTCTTTTGTTCTAGTATATAGGCTTTAGAACTCATGTATTAGAAATGGACTAAAATTATGATTTGCATGCTAAATCCGTGGTTTAATTGTACTTGTTGGTGTATTTGGATGTTGTTATTGGTGTGTACTTTGATGGGGAATTCTTGAAATACCCTAATTTGTTCAAAATTTATAGAAATAGTATGTGCATAGCAAGTTTTAAATTAAATGCCCGAACGAATTATGTACTAGTTTTCCCATGTTATAAAGGCATGATTGAGTATCTATGGACTATGTTTCTTGCTCTTAATGTAAATTTTTGATTTGGAACAGAAATTGGCATTGAAATTAGAAGTTTTATGTCTTGAGAAATTTGGTCCGACAAGCCTTAGTTTCCGTGATCGTGGTCATAGGAGTGCAGTCGTGGCTTAGTAGCTTGCGATCACGGCATTTGAGGCTGCTTTTGAACCAAGAACAAAAATCCTTCAAATCTATTTCTTGCCCAAAAATTATCAAGACACCATCCCATTAGCTTAAATAAATAGCATAGCCTAGTTTTTGCATGTAAATGTTGATAATTAATGTTGTTGCAGTTTTTTGATGTTATTAAAGCTAAATATGAGAGATTATGACCGAACGCGCTTCATGGCCCTAGAAAAGCCAAACCTTGTACTATGCTGACCTCCCCAAAACAAAGCTACTTCCAGAGAGGGGCATATGCTTGGATAAGGTGACAAAAAATATCTCGGCATTTCATGATAGATTAATGGCCATCGGGTGGACTTAAAAATACAACTTGAGGTAAAAATCTTAAGTTAGGGGTGGTTAATCTTTAAAGAGGTGACCTTGGGCCATGGTATTGTAAGTGGGTGCCCAAAAGCTAAGTAAAGAACATAAATGAAAAAGTGAAAAAGAAACAAATCATCAAAAGAAGGAAAAACATAGGTTGCACAAAAGAAATAAATGAGAATAAAATGCTTTCAAAGAAATGGGTGCAGCAAGGTAGTGAAAGTAGGCACATATGTGAAATTGAAACCAAATTAAGTGGTCCATGGTCCAAAGTTTGATTGAATAGTGTGATGTAGATGTTCGAGGGGGATGTAGTCACTTTGTTCCCAAATGATATCATACCTTTTCTCGAGCCTACATTTCAAGCTTGAAAAATTCCTTCGAGATCTCCAATCAAGTGTATTCAAAATAGTGGCGATTAAAAATAAGGGCAAGCATATGGTATGATACTTGTTCTCATTGATAGATTCTTTATGAGAGTGAGTGCTAGCACTTAAATCCCTTATTGCATGATAGATACTTTGATGTGTAGGGTTTTTTTTCGTGTGGAGACATGTAGACTAATTGAGGCTAGTGAAATTGTCATCTTTCGAAAATGAGGTAAATGAGTATAGTTGAGTTGGTATCAATGAAGAGTCACTTCTAGAGAGTTACTGATTATTGTTTAGTTGTTCTTTGAAGTCTTTTGCATCCTTGAAAGTGTGCTTTATGTTAAACGAAGTTGTGAGAATAGATTTTTCCATGCTTGAGAGCTACTTATTCGTGCTAATCAAGATCGAAATCATTGTGATCATTTGGTCATATGAATAGTCTTATATTTGCATGGTCTCATTAAGAAATAAGTAGTGTTTCTTGAGGACAAGCAAAGATTTAAGTTGGGGGTGTTGATGAGTGGTAAATTTACCACTCATTAACATCCAAATTTGTGCACACTACTATGGTTAAGTTGTGTAAACGATATGAATTTGCCATTTGAATGCACTAATTCCCATGGTTTGTAGGTTTTACTGGTAATTGGAAGAAACAAAGTGAAGCAAGATGAAAAGAGAACAAAAAAGGCAAAGTTAGTGCAAAAGCTAAAAAATTCGAAGCAGGGATAGACCCTTAGTTACCCGATCACGGTATGAGGATTGCGATCTCGACCAGTCAAGCCCTGGTCAAATATTGGCAATCATGATAGCTTCACTACTATCGCGGGAGTTGTGATCGCAATTAGCTAATGGCGATCGCAATGACGAGGAAGTCTTCTAGGGGTTGATTGGCAAATTCACACGGTTGGTTCCAATTCTAAAAAGGGCAAAACCCTTACACACTTGAGGCATCTTTCAACTAGAATTTAATTTTTGTGTGGAGAAAAACCCTACTAATTAGGGAAAGATAAGTGTTGCTAAATTTTCCAAAAGATTTTTAGTTACAATTTGGAATTAGATTTGATATTATTCTTTCTTTGCATCAATGGAGGCATTGAATGCCAACTTGGGTATATTTATTTTCTCAATTTTCATGAGTAGCTAAATAGTATTCTTGGGGTTATGTTTAAATTGGGTGCTAATGTGTATGGGTAATGATTGCTAGTTCCGATTCTTAGTTAATAATTTTGGGTTTCACTAATACTTGACTGTTGAATTGGAAGTTATGGGCGAAAGCTCCAATTTTCCTAGATCCCACATCATCTTTGAAAGAAGGATATGGGTGATGAGTATTAGTGAACAATAAAGTAGATTGTAGCTTACTCCTTAACATTGTCTTAGAAATAAGGATGGTTTGACGGTTTGCTATGTCTTGGACATTATCCTATAAATAGGGATACCAAATAGAGGTTTTGGGTTGATTATTTTGAAACACCCATGAGGTATTCGAAAGAATCCACGGTTGAAATTTTATTTTTTTGTTGAAAGACTAACACGATATTCTCTAATCGAGCCTACCCACATATTCATTAACTGGAATTGGAATTGTACTCTTTGCCCTCATTTAGTATCACAAGTTCATTTTGTTCAAATAACTTCTAAATCATACCCGCCAATTTAAATTATGTTTTCCTTTAAGTTTGCGGGTCAATGCTTTGTGACTTTCAACATCCATGGGAATTGAAGGCTAAATTACACTGCTCGTGATTTCGACCCCAACCTAAGTTGGATTATTATATTGTCTACAATTGCCTTGCCTCAAAATAATAGAGTAAGTTGAGTGTGATCTCTAAGCAAGAGGGAAGTCTGGGATTTAGATTGATGTTTGAGATTTCTGAGGCCATGTATCCTAAGATATGGTGGAAATTTAGGATCCAAAATACGATGTGGAGCAATTTCTTGTGGAACAAATATTGTAAGAAAAATATTCATTCCCTAGTGCAGCGCAAAGGCAGATCACAAGTGTGGAAGCATATGATTAAGCACAGGAATAAAATTAATCAATTCATGTAGTGGGAAAATAAAGGAGTTACTTCTTCTATATTGTTTTATAACTGGTCTATGTTGGGCTCTTTATTTAATAAAGCTCCAGAGGTAAGTACATGTCATACTATATCTGATATTGATGTCTTCCTAACTGCTAATGGTGATGGGATTATGATATAATGAAGGATTTTCTACCTGAAAGCATTATAGAGCATGTGTAGGTGCATTTAAATCATTGGAGGCTTGAAGATTAGGGGGATAGACCATGGTGATCAAAAAATGTTCAGGAAAAATTCACAGTGAAAATTGCTTGGGAATTGTTGAGAAAGAAAGAAGAAGAGTCTAAACTTTTTTAGAAGATGCTTGTGAAGGGAATTCCTTTAATAATTTCTTTCGTTACCTGTAGGGTGTGGACTAATAGAGTTTTTGTAGCAACATTTATGTCTCTTTGGAATCATAACATTTCCCAATTTTGTCAGTGTTGTGAAATCTCTGTAAGGGAAACTATGGATCACTTGTTTATAAAGGGTGATGTTGCAGGCATTACAAGGCCATGAATTCAGGTGAGGAGATCTATTTAGAAGTGGTGGGATGCTCATGGAAATGATAGACAAAGGCCTACCTTTAATGTTGTTCGTAGTGTAATTTTATGGTTCCTACGTCAAAGGATGGACATGTACTGCATGAAGGTAGGTGCTCTACCAGGAAAGTTATATGGGACATTATAAGTACTATCATATTGTTCATGAAATGGAAGTTTGACTACATTTAAATACCAAGCAATTTGCTCCACGCTATTGCATTATTGGATGATTACAGGCCTAAATTTACGACTAAAATTATGAGATAGAGTGCCCCCCCAAGAGATTTGTGGAAATGTAATATGGATGGGGCATCTAGAGGTAATCAAGCCCCAGTTATGTGGCTTTTGTGTTATAGATCAAGTTGGAAATCAAATTGGTGCTAAGGGGTTTAAGATTCCTTATTCTACAACCCTTGTAGCTAAAGTTGTGGCCATGAGATAAAGTTTGCAGTATTATTTTGATAATAACTTGCTAAATGTTATCATAGAAATAGACTCACTAAACTTGTTTCATATAGTTAATGGTGTGTGAGATATTCCCTAGAGTGTGAAAATGGAAGTAAAATCTATTAGGAGATTGAGGTATTTAATGTCAGTAAGAGTACCACACTCCTTAAGGGATGAAAATACTCTTGTTGATCTTTTTGCTAGCCTAGTTTTTTTATTTTGCAGGTGTTTACATGTTTAAACATTTTCCAAGTTGCCAAGTGTAGGAAAAAGGATCATTAATTTGGACAAAATGAGAACACCACAACTCAGAATCAGACAAGTGAGAGGTCCTTAAGGAATTAAAGAGCAGTCAATGTGTGTTTAACATGAGATGGTGATTAAAATGCAATATAAATAAATCCTTGACGTCTCATGTAAGTTTTATTAATTAACATAACATGCACTTGGTGAGAGCTTTGAGGTGTCACATATGATATAAAACCTGGACTAAAGAGTCACATGGAGCATTCATAATTGCCATTTTTGTTTAAATCTCATGCATTCATTCATAATTGCCATTTTTGTTTAAATCTCATGCATTTTCAAGTTTTATCGACAGTCACAATACTATAGGGTCAAGTAAAATCTTATGTGTTTTCTCTATTTAAAATAGTGGGTTGAAAGTTTTCACCCTATGGTTGACTTAGGTGGCGGTATTGAATCTAACATAAACTCCACTCCAATAAATTTAAGTTCCGGGGAAGAAATTAATACGCACTTGGTTTCTTTTTGGAGCAGCTGCAACAGATGTGGACTTTTCAGATCTACACAGCATTGAGATTCCTAAACAAAAATTAAGTCATTTCATGGTGTATAGAGACTAAAGAAATACATAGAAGAATCAGATACTTAGCTTAAAGAAAGGATAGAAGCTCTAATCGATAGTTCATTCAGTTTGCAAGGATCTAGAGGCAGATGGTGGTATCAATTCCAAATGGGATTCAATTTACTGTCTTCTTGATTCAAGCAAAGAAAATGAATTGTCAAGTATTGCTCAATCGTAAAGCTTAAATTGGACTTAAATCAGAAATTTAAAGCACAAAAATATCACCTGTAAGTAGGATTTTAAGTTAATTGACAGCTTAATCAGTCCTTGGAACCTGAAATTGCAGATTTGGTTGAAGTAGCCGAAGCATCCACTGATACTCCAGAACTCGCTATTTCCCAATTGTTTTTTAAATTTTTTGTTGTCTTATGTTAGGATATATTTGGCTGGACAAACGATTTGGGCTAAACTCTGTTGAGTTTACCCACCTTTGTGCATATAATTTTCGTTAATAAAACAACCCAATGGGTCTTTTGTTTCAAAAAAGTGCGGGTGAATCTCACAATTTCTCGCAAATGCTTGAGCCATTTGATAGTCCTCCCAAGTATCATTGGACTCTTCTGTCCCATGTTGCTCAGGCCCTTAGGGATGACTTTGAGACATAAAGTGACCTCTAGGTTTCCGTATGAAGGAGGTACAGGCATCCGAAGGACTTGTTCCCGGTGTAAATCAGACCACTAGAAGTAGCAAGAAGAAATTCATGGAGGATTTCTTGAAGATAAACAAGGGTCAGGCAGTTCAAAAGTGAAGACTTAAAAGGAGAACCATTGTGGTAGATGATGTTTTACTACTAAATGTGGTAAATGTTGATGAGGGAAAGGAAACTAAAGCTGTGGATGATTTTGCTACTAGTATAGCCTAGAGATGCGGTAGGGCTTTGTCCAATCTAAATGTGGAGATAAAGGCAGTGGGTACTAAGCAAAAAATGGGGTGTCGATGCATCAGGTCCATCTAAGGTAGCCCCAAAAGTCAGAAAGAAGAAAGCAGATTGATGACTCCGACAATGAGGGACCTGGAACTAAGGCAATAGGTCAGATATCAAAGGAGCAGGTCAAAGAACCAATAAGTGAATAAATCCAAGTTATAAGACAACAAATTTTTCTTTATGGATGGGTATTTGATCTAGACATCTTTGAAATTCCTGGAATGAGGGACCCGATGTCAATGATAATATTTTAGAAATGGTTCCACCTATTTGATCAAACTCTCCCTAATTTACATGCTAAAGAGGTTGTGGACTTATATAATAAGATGGAATTCTGTAATGCTAATACTAGTCTGCTCTCCCATATGAAAGGAGTAAAAATTTATTTTGATGAGAAAGTGCTCGATAAGAAATTGGATATACCTGCTAAAGGGGTTAGGTCCATAGAAAAGACGACTGCCTCTATGAAGTTCCTCGTTATTGCTAGCAAGTTAGAAGATGACAAATTGGAACGTCTTCTAAAGAAGCAAATGAAAAGTGAAATTAGATTGTGTTTGAGTTTATGAATAAAGAGATGCCCCCTTGTCCAAAAAAGAGGAATGGTGCCTCTAAGGTTGATACGTTTATTACGGAGACTTTGTCCTATTTTCAAAGAATCAAACTTCCTATACTTCGTTTGAGACATATAGATAAGGTTGTCAACGTGAAAAAGGGCAAGCATGGGTTGCCTTATGTTTTTCTACTCAACAGTGTGTTTGATTTCTTCAAGGTGCCATTTGATTATGGAGTTGTAGGGACCAGAAAGCTAATGCTCCACAACTTTGGATGAATGTGAGGTTGGTAAAAGCAAGGAGGGTGTGAACACTCACACAGTTGTCTGATGTAATCTCTACTAAAGTACGAGCAAATGTGAAGGTGGATCGTGTGGCTGTATTACTAGCCCGAAAAGATGCCAAAATAGCACACCTAATGTATACTTTATATAAAGATTCTTCAAAACACATCGAGAGACCTGGTATGGTGGATGATCTGAATGTTGAAAATGCTCGGCTAAATAGATAGATTGCATATTTGACAAACAAGCTACTCAAAAATTGTGCTATTGCAAATGAATTCCTCACTCTCTATCTCAAATCCCTTTCCAAGTTTCCACTAAAGTCCATTGTTTGTGTCACATTCATTCCTGCTGTTACTAGATGTGGCATGTGCCTGTTTGAATTTTCTAACTTCTCCAGTAATGGTTGTTCGTCTATCTTTAAATAAATGATGTTTTGTCCAAGTGTTTGCCTACTCTTTGATGTTATGTTGATAAATTTTTATTCATGATGTTGTTGCTTGAGTTAATCTATTTCAATATACTTCTGCTTGGTTTACTATTTAATCTTTTTAATGAAGCCAAAAAGGGGAAAACATATGTACGGGAACAGGTACACAGGTGCATAAATTGAGGAATGAGGGGTACATAGGTGCATAATAAGGGAATGAAGTAAGTGCATCAGGTGAACAAGAACATGTTATCACTGATCATTGATAACGCTCAATACACTTCAAGTTTATGCAAGACGAACGTTGTCAATACAATACCCAACTATGAGTCGGTGTCGAATTCACAAGGAGTGCAAACTTAGAATTCACAACTTGTAAAATGTTGAGAGTTAACTATGTTTTAACCCGTAATACCAAATTCTACAATAAATGAGAATATATTGGGGGGGTTATGGTTTTAGGTGAATTTAAATGCGAAAAAAATTAATACTATTATGAGATTGACAAACTTAGGAGTTCTTCCAAATTGAGAGAGGTCTTGGGATTATGTCATATTAGGTGGAATTCATGCTTGGGTTATCAATAATTAGTACAAGTTTAGATAAGGGTTTGGGGGTAGGCTAGATTTTAGATTTTGTTGTTAATCATTCAATAAAACACCAAATCTCGCTCATGATTTTTTTGGAACACCTCACAAGTGTCACAACTTTACCAATCAACTACCTCAACTAGCACCCTTATTTCTAAGATGATGCATATGAAAAGAACCAATTCAATAACACTCTTAATTCTATGAGTGCAAGAAATAAGCTAATTCAAGTTGTTGTTCACAATTACTCCTCACTCACATCCCTCTTTCAAGGATGATGTGGGATCCAAGACAATTGGGGTTCTCACACCGAATTCTCAATTCAAACATGAAATAAAAGCAAAACCTATCACAATTACCTAATTAATTGGACTAATAATCCATACCCAAAAATTATTCACCACCTAATCAAATATAACCCGAAGAGATTAAGTTTAGCTACTTATGAAATTAAAGAGAAGAAATATACCCAAATTGACATTCCACTCATCCATTGAAAGCAAAGTAAATATATGCTTTAAGCTTTAAATTCAATCAAATAAATCAAAATCTCTCTTAGGAACACACCACATATTGTTTTTTTACTCACAAAATTGTTCTCAAACTCTCAAAATTGGGACTGAGTAGCGTGAAATGACAAGTCTGCCCCTAGAACTTTATCGATAGTCGGATCGCACCTTCTTGGTTTTGGTAGCGACCCCTACAATCACAGAGTTGATCTCACGATTGCCACTCTCGGACATTATTGACAGATCGCGATCGCAACTCTCAAATTGCAATAACAATATCTGAGAGTCGTCTGATGGAGCTTATCTTCAGCCTTTGTCAATCTATTGGTCCTTTTCCTTCCTTTCAAGCTTTGCCTCAACTCTTTTTCATTAGATTTACCTGTAAGATCACAAACACTGGAAATTAGTTCATTTTATATAGAACTAATCTCATATATTCCATCATTTCACTATAGTGTTCAAGAATTTAGATGTAAATGAGTGGAAAATTTGCCACTCATCAACACCCCCAACATAAAATCTTGCATGTCCCCAAGCAACACTACTTTACACTCAGGGAGATTATTCAACTTTGTAGCCTTCAATTTTTAACCAAATGATCACCATGATTTCGACATTGATTAGGACCCACAATTAGTCAACAAGTTTGAGAAGTGCTATCCAAAAAAATCCCCTCAAAAGCAAACATATTTTCAAGAATGCAGAGGACTTTAAGGAACAATCAAGTAATAAAAACTAACTCTCAAGATGTGGCTCTCTATTAATTGTGACTTAGATATACTCATTTGCCTCATTTTCAGAACATGACAATATCACCAAACTATATTAGTTTACATGCCTCCTCATGAAATAAAGTCCCAACACACCATAATTTCAATCATGCAACAAGGGACTTATATGTAAGTACTCACACTCATAAAGAACTTCTTAATGTAAACAAGTATCATGTCATATACTTGCCCTTATTTTCGATCATTACAAACTCGAAGACACTTGGTTAGAGATCTCGAAGGGCTTTTTCCAAGCTTGTAATGTAGGTTTGGGAAATAGTAGGATAAACATTTAGGATGAAAGTACCTACACCCTCCTTGAATGCCACATAAAAAATAATTTATATCAAACTTTAGATCATTGACCACTTAGTTCATTTCTAAATCACACATGTGCCTATATCTATGTAATACCCGTGCTTTTTTCCTAGCTAGAAATCATCTCAAGGATGCTAGAACTTACTTTGAAATGCAAACCTATCTTTGTACACGTGGTACTTTTGATATTTCACTTTCTATCGCATGGGAAATTGAGTTACCTTTCCAACGGTACCAATTTTGTTCAAATCCGACAACAGATGAGGAAATTATGGACGTTTTACTTGGAACTGTCAGAAACGCCCAGGTATGATAGCCAAGTTGATGAAGACCACCACATAAGTGACGGACCGCCACTTTGACCATCACAACCAAGGCAGTTGAGCCACGTACTAGATAAGGACTGACGGACGAGTTGACGAACCATCAAAGTTATGACAGACCATCATCCAGGCCATCAACACTTATCCAGTGAACCCCATTTCTAGCCCACATATGATGAGCTAAGTGATGGACCGTTAAGTGTCTGATGGACCGTCAGTCGGACTGTCACATGCCACGTTCAGTTTATTTCTAGGTAATTTTAATAGGGGTATTCTGGTCACTTACCACTCGCCTATATACCCAGATGAGTTCGAATTTAGCCATTTTGCTCATTATTATTCTACAAACAAAAACTAGGGTTTCTCTCTGAATTTAATCCCCAAGAACAAAAGCCAATCCTATTCAAGAATCAAAGGATTTCAAACCCTTCAAGTTCAAAAACATCAAGAACCCTGAGTCAAGTATGCGTAGTGTTCATCTACGGATTCCTTTCATCTGTGGATTTCAAGAATCAATCTTTAAATACCAAATCATAAATATTTTATGATGATATGATTGTATTCATGTTGGTGATTGTTGTTTGTGCTATAGAGTAGTAATTTGATGAACTTTCATGAAGGTTATGATCATGTAGTTAGAACCCATGAATTTGGGTAGTTTAATATGGTGAAATTCATGAACACACCTATGCCTTAAATAATGCATGAAAGGTGTTTGATAAAATGCTTAGAATGCTAGAAATTTCATGTTTACATGGTCCCATATTATCTACATGACAAATCCATGTTAATTATATAATTCAATATGAATTTCATGTCATTGTTTTGTTGTTATTATTGTGGTATGAAATATTTATGATAATGAAGTGATACAATATGTACATGATATTTATCCTATGCACTCCCTACCATGCACAAGATGTTGAAAACTACATGTGGTATATTATCCCCTACTTATGATATTATGAATTGTGAACTCCAATCTTGTGATCAAGTCATATCATGTGCGTTAGTTTCCTTCCATCAAGTCCTGAGGGTATTCATACCCAAAAAATATAGTTGTGTGTCTAGAGCCAAGTCACGTTATCTCAATAATATCAGTCAAGCCATGATCTATAGAACTCAGTAATTCATGTGACTCAGGAAACCTCTGAAATCTCATGATCTCAACAAAAATCTTAGATAGTAGTGCTATTCCATCAGTCAATGGAAGTCAGTTACTTAGTCCATGTACAGTCAGTTAAATCATGTTCAGTCTTTTTATATGGGAGTACAATTTAGCACCAAGTGAACCCGAGGATGGGAACTCACCTGCCAGTTTAGGGTGTGATTCTTAGCAGTCATCCTTGTGTTCCAAAACTACGTAGCCAGTGTAGGTTGAGACATCTTAACCTGTCAGACTAAGGTTGATAAGGTGGCTTAACCTGTCAGTTTAGGGTTCCCACTGTTCTCATTTGAGTACCTTCCAGATGAGGGTCACTCACAACTATCCTTACCAGTGGCGCGGTATTGACACCTCTCCAGTCAGGGCAGAGATTGGACCCCAACTTAGGTATATGAATTATTGGGGCATGTTGGTTAAAAAACTACCTCCCATAATTTCAGGCTCATTCTCAGTAAAAGAACTTAGATAGTTTTTCAAATATCAGTATACCAGGACTGCCAGATACAGTCAAACTCAGTTATAGTACAGAACTCAGATAGTTCCATCAGACCCAGGACTGTCAGACAAAGTCACCCATGTTGATAGAACCATAGTTTCAGTCATGTCAGATATCAGTAAATCATGTATTATCGAACAGATCGACTATTATGTATTTAAGTTTCCAGTTATTATTTATGTATATTTGCACTCTCACGTTCATATTAGTCAGTCAGTTATCATAGCTCATTCATTTAAATCCTTTTTATTTAGCCTACCTCACTCGTATACTCAGTACTTCAGTTGTATTGATGTATTTTCGCTATGGTACTTTCTTTTTATATTACACCATAGGTTCAGAGACACGAGTTCTATACTAGCAGTAGCATTCGCATTCCAGTATACAGAGCTGCAGTGAGTCCACTTCATTCGAGGACGATATGGTTTAACTCATTTATTATTTTATTAGTTTTCAGTTTATGGAGTTGGTTGGAGACATGTTCCTTTAACTCCTTATTCAGTCAATGCTCGAGGCTTTAAGATACAGTTCAGATTTAGTTTAGTTTTGATTCAGACTTTAGTTATCTTGGGTATTTTTCACCCATATGGATGTTATAATTATTTCAGTTGAACCTTATAGTATAATGTTTATGTTTTCCACATAGTACATGTATGTTATGCAGTGTAAAGGTACAGATATAAGTCATGGGTTAGCTTGTGGTCCCTCGGGGTCATGAGCATCGTGTAGTATTCTGGTTCAGAAAATTGGGGTGTTACAAACTTGGTATCAGAGAATAAGGTTCAATAAAGTCCTAAAAAGTCTTAAAGTCGCATCTAGTAGAGTCTTGTGCATGGGTATGTTGCATGCCACATTTATGTACAAGAGGCTATGAAATGTTTTAGGAACAGTTTTTCTTCTTTCAGTATTCATGTCGTGCTAGTGAGCATAATCTCAACTTAAACTCTCAGTCTAATCCGTTCTTATCTTATTTCAGAGTATGCCTCCAAAAAGAAGAAACCAGCCAGTTCCTCAGCCCGATGACCCTTTGGGGGAGCATATTTCTTATGTGGAGTTTAGAGCCGCATTCACCACACTTTCTCAATCTGTGGCTACCCAGAATGAACGACCACCAGTTATTTCAGCTAATCCAGTGGCCAATTATGTATCAGCTAGAATTAGGAATTCACCCGAATGAACCCTCCATCTTTCTTCGGGTCTAAGTCAGATGAAGAACCTCAGGAGTTTATTGACCAAGTCCAGAAGGTCATTGACATCATGGGAGTTACTTCTATTTTAGAGCACCGAGTTAGCCACATACCAGTTATAGGATATTGCTCACACTTGGTACAAATAGTAAAAGTCTGAGAGGTTAGAGGATGCAGGTCCTATAGAGTGGAAGGAATTTCTCATATCTTTCTTAGACAGATTTTTTCCCCAAGAGCTGAGGGAGGCCAAAGTTCTTGAGTTTATCAACCTCAGGCAGGGAAATATGACGGTTAGGATGTATTCTCTCAGATTTACTCAGATAGCCAGATATGCCCCTCATGTGGTTGCAGACAACAGGGCTAAGATGAGCAAGTTCGTGTCAAAAGTGAATGATAGTGTGGTAAATGAGTATAGATCTGCGATACTGAACAGTTATATAACTTTAGCCAGTCTCATGACCCAGGCTCAGATAATAGATGAGAAAAAGATTAGGGCTAGGGAGAGGCAGAATAAGAGAGCAAGATCAGGCAATTTCAGTTTTGCTCAGCCCAAATCAGAGGGAGAAAATCATTCCCAATTACGGCCCAAGTCATCAGCTCCAGTTCAGTATTCAGCCAGTGCTCCATCTCCTAAGTTCAGAGATAGAGAACTCAGCTCTAAATCTTAGGGCAGTGTCAGCAATGCCTAAACTAATCCCCTATGTCAAACTTATAGTAAGAACCACCAGGGTGTTTGCATAGCCGATAGTGATGTTGTTTTAGTTATGGTAAGCCAGGCCATAGTGTTAGAAATTGTCCTCAGTCCAGTTATCAGGGTCAGCAAAATTGTTCCACATCTCAGTCCAGTCGCCCAAACCAGCAGGGTGCTACTTCTAGTGCTACTAGTAGGCAACGCCCAAACAAACTCTATGCTCTCCAGACTCAATAGGATCAGGAAAATTCTCCTGATGTCGTTGCTGGTATGTTACAGTTTTTCCATGTTCATGTTTATGCTTTGCTAGACCAGGTGCATCCTTGTCTTTTATTAACCCTTACACAGCAGGCGATTTCAAAATCAGTACTAAAATTTTAGTAGAGCCTTTTCCAGTCTCTACCCCAGTGGGTAAAACCATCATAGCTCGATGGATATACAGGAACTGCCTGGTTATGATATTTCAGAAATCCACGTCAGTAGATTTAGTCGAGTTAGAGATGACTGATTTTGATATTATTCTTGACATGGATTGGCTTCATTCCTGCTATACCACAGTCAACTGCAGAAATAGGATAGTTCAGTTTCAGTTCCCGAATGAGCTCGTCCTAGAATGGAAGGGTAGTACTTCATATTTTAAGGGTCAGCTTGTTTCCTACCTTCGGGCAAGGAAAATGATTTCTAAGGGGTACATGTATCATCTCATGCATATTAAAGATTTCAATTCTGAATATCCTAGTTTTGAATCAGTCCCAGTGGTTAATGAATATTCAGACGTATTTCCCGAAGATCTTCCAAGTATTTCTCTCAAAAGGGAAATAGACTTCTGCATAGACCTTTACCCAGATACTCAGCCTATTTCTATTCCGCCATACAGAATGGCACCAACAGAACTCAATGAACTGAAAGATCAGTTAAAAGATCTCTTAGATAAGGGATTCATCAAGCCCAGTGTATCCCCATGGGGTGCACCAGTCTTACTCATGCACAAGAAAGATGGTTCTCTCAGGATGTGTATCGATTACCGTCAGCTCAACAAAGTTACGATCAAGAACAAGTATCCTCTTCCCAGGATAGATGACTTGTTTGACCAACTTTAGGATGCCAATTATTTCTGCAAGATAGACCAAAGGTAAGGCTATCATCAGCTCAGAGTTAAAGAATGTGATACCCCGAAGATAGCTTTCTGTACTCGGTATGGTCACTTCGAATTTCTAGTTATATCCTTTGGTCTTACAAATGACCCTGCAGCTTTCATGGACTTGATGAATCGGGTGTTCAAAAAGTACTTGGACATGTTCATCATAGTCTTCATAGATGATATTCTGGTCTATTCTTGAATAAAGCGTGATCATTCAGACCACTTAGAATTGTTCTTCAAACTCTTAGAGATATCAGTTGTTCGCCAAGTTCAGTAAATGTGAATTTTGGCTAAGATCAGTAGCATTCCTTGGCCATATTATTTCCAGTGATGGCATTAGAGTAGATCCTTAGAAGACCAAAGCGGTAAGAAACTGGCCTCACCTTGTCTCTCCATCAAATATCAGGAGTTTCTTGGGTTTGTTTAGCTATTACATACGCTTTGTCGAGGGATTTTCTTATATTACATCTCCTATGTCTGGATTGACTCAGAAGAAGGTTAAGTTTTAGTGGTCAGATTTTTGTGAGAAGAGTTTTCAAGAGTTGAAAACTTGACTCATCTCAGCCCTAGTTCTAACTCTTCTAGATGGTTCAGACGGTTTTGTAGTATATTGTGATACGTCCAGAGTGGGTTTAGGTTGTGTCCTCATGCAGTGTGGTAAGATCATAGCCTACGTCTCCAGAAAGCTAAAGCCCCATTAGAAAAAATTATCCTACTCATGATCTTGAGTTAGCAGCCGTAGTATTTTCCTTAAAGATTTGAAGGCATTATCTATCCGGAGTTCATATAGATATCTTCACAGATCATAAGAGTCTCCAGTATGTCTTTTTTGAGAAAGATCTCAATCTTCATCAGAGAAGATAGTTAGAGCTTTTGAAAGATTATGATATGAGTGTTCTTTATCATCCGAGCAAGGCCAACATTATGGATGACGCTCTCAGTAGAATCTCCATGGGTAGTGTTTCTCACGTAGAGGATGGTAAGGAGAAGATAGCCTAGGAAATTCATCAGCTTGCCAGACTAGGCATTCGCTTAGTCGACTCTTCAGAGGGTGGTGTATATGTTTAGAGTAGCTCAGAGTCATCTCTAGTTTTTGAGGTGGAAGAAAATCAAAACAGGGATCCCAGCCTTGTCAAGCTAAAAGAGTCAGTTCAAAATCAAAAGGTAGAGGCTTTCTCCCAAGGGGGAGATGGTGTTTTTCATTGTAAGGGTCGTCTGTGTGTTCCAGGTATAGATGACTTGAGGCAGCAAATTCTTGTAGAGGTGCATGGTGTGCATACTCTATTCATCCAGGGGCCACTAAGATGTGCTGTAACTTGAAGGAGATCTATTGGTGGAGTGGGATAAAAAGAGATGTTGCAGAGTTTATGGCTAAGTGCTCTACATATCAGCAGGTTAAGATAGAGCATCAAAAAACCTAGTGGGTCTATGCAGGAATTCACTAATCCTACTTGGAAGTGGGAAGAAGTGAATATGGATTTTATGACGAGTTTGCCTCGAACTTGTCATCAGCACGATTCGGTTTGGTTTATTGTAGACAGAATAACCAAGTCAACTCATTTCCTTCCAGTTTGTACCTCTTATTTAGTCGAGGGTTATGCCAAACTCTATATCAGGGAGTTGCTTAGATTACACGGTGTTCCATTATCTATCATCTCAAATAGAGGTACACAGTTTACCTCTCACTTTTGAAAAGCGTTCTAAAAGGGTCTTGGTACCCAAGTTCATCTCAGTACCGCCTTTCATCCTCAGACAGATGGTCAAGCAGAGAGGACCATTCAGACTCTTGAAGAAATACTAAGGGCGTGTGCAGTTGATTTTAAGGGAAGTTGGGATGACCACTTGCCTCTGATTGAGTTTGCATACAACAATAGCTATCATTCTAGTATTCAGATGGCTTCATTTAAAGATATCTATGGTAGGAGGTGTAGATCTCCAGTCGGTTGGTTTGAATTTATTGAGGCCTCATTCATCGATCCTAAATTAGTATTCGATGCCTTAGAGAAAGTTCAGTTGATCAGAGAGAGACTTTGTGCTGCTCAGAGCCGACAGAAGTCTTATGCAGATGTTCACAGAAAGGATCTCGAGTTTGAGGTCAATTACTATATTTATCTCAAAAATCTCTTCCATGAAGGGAGTGAAGAGGTCCGGCAAGAAAGGGAAAATCAGTCCTCGCAATGTCAGTCCCTTCAAGATTCTCAGTCGCTTCGACAAGGTAGCTTATGAGCTTGAATTTCCTTAAGATCTACTCTCAGTTCATCCGGTATTCCATGTCTCCTTGATCAAGAAGTACGTAAGTGACCCAGCAGTTGTAGTCCCTTTTCAGAACATTGATGTTCAGGACATCCTCTCTTATGAAAAGATTCCAGTCAAAATTTTAGACTATTAGATTCGTAGGCTGAGGAACAAAGAAGTCCCTCTAGTCAAAGTTCTTTGGCAAAATCAGTCTATTGAGGGAGATACTTGGGAAGCAGAAGCAGACATGCGTACCAAGTACCCTCACCTTTTCTCCACCAACCCATATCAAGCTCAAGGTAACAGTGCTCTTTAAGCTAATTCAGTTTCACATTCAGCATTCAATACAACTTGATATTTCGTTTTATGTTTATGTTCCATCACAAATTTGGTATCAAGTACCATTGCATATTCAGTCATGCATACATGTATCAGTCCAGTAAATAATCATGCATCAGATATGCATGTTCAGTATAATGCATTTGGTTTGTCAGTCATAAGATCATGTTCCAGCTACTCATGTTCAAATTATTGTTTCCCCTCTCAGTCAGTTCCATGCGAGGATGAATGTTCTCAAGGGGGAGATATTGTAATACCCGTGACTTTTTCCTAGCTAAAAATCATCTCAAAGATGCTAGGACTTACTTTTAAATGCAAACTTATCTTTGTACACTTGGTATTTTTTAGATTTTCACTTTCTATCATGTGGGAAATTGAGTTAGCTTTCAAATAGTACCAATTTTGTCCAAATCTGACATCAGACGAGGAAGTTATGGACATTTTACTTGGAACTGTCAAAAATGCCTAGGTATGACGAACAAGTTGACAAAGACCGCCACATAAGTGACGGACCGCCACTTTGACCGTTACAGCCAAGGCAGTTGAGCCACGTACTAGATAAGGACTGACGGATGAGTTGACGGACCGTTAAAGTTATGACGGACCATCATCCAGGCCGTCAACTCTTATTCAGTGAACTCTATTTCTGGCCTACATCTGATGGGCTAAGTGACGGACCGTCAAGTGTCTGATGGACCGTCATTTAGACCATCATATGCCACATTTAGTTTATTTCTAGGTTGTTTTAACAAGGGTATTTTGGTCACTTACCACTCACCTATATACCCATATGATTCTGAATTCAACTATTTTGCTCATTATTATTCTACAAACAAAAACTTGGGTTTCTCTTTGAATTTAATTCCCAAGAACAAGACTCAATCCTCTTCAAGAATCAAAGGATTTCAAACCCTTCAAGTTTAAAAACGTCAGGAACCCTGAGTCAGGTATGCGTAGTGTTCATCCATGGATTCCTTTCGTCCATGGAGTTAAAGAATCAATCTTTAAATACCAAATCATAAATGTTTTGTGGTGATATGATTGTATTCATGTTGGTGGTTGTTGTTTGTGCTATGGAGTAGTAATTTGATGAACTTTCATGAAGGTTATGATCATGTAGTTAGAACCCATAAATTTGGGTAGTTTAATATGGTGAAATTCATGAACACACCTATGCCTTAAATAATGCATGAAAGGTGTTTGATAAAATGCTTAGAATGCTAGAAATTTCATGTTAACATGGTCCCATATTATCCACATGACAAGTCCATGTTAATTATATAATTCAATATGAATTCTATGTCATTGTTTTGTTGCTATTGTTGTGGTATGAAGCATTTATGATAATGAAGTTATACAATATGTACCTGATATATATCCCATGCAATCCCTACCATGCACAAGATGTTAAAAACTACATGTGGTATATTATCCCTTAATGATATTATGAATTGTGAACTCCAATCTTGTGATCAAGTCATATCATGTGCGTTAGTTTCCTTCCATCAAGTCCTGAGGGTATTCGTACCCGAAAAATATAGTTATGTGACTAGAGCCAAGTCAAGTTATCTCGATAATATCGGTAAAGCCATGATCTATAGAACTCTGTCAGTCATGTGACTCAGGAAACCTCTGAAATCTCATGATCTCAGCAAAAATCTCAGATAGTAGTGCTATTCCGTCAGTCAACGGAAGTCAGTTATTCAGTCCATAAAAATTCAGTTAAATAATGTTCAGTCTCTTCAGATAGGAGTAGAAGTTATCACCGAGTAAACCCAAGGATGGGAACTCACCTTCCAGTTTAAGCTGTGATTCTTAGCAGTTATCCTTGTGTTCCAGAACTACGTAGCCAGCGTAGGTTGAGACATCTTAACCTGTCAAACTAGGTTTGATGAGGTGGCTTAACCTGTCAGTTTAGGGTTCCCACCATTCTCATTTGAGTACCTGCCAGATGAGGGTCACTCACAACTGTCCTTTCTTGTGGCGCGCTATTGACACCCCTCCAGTCGGGGCAGAGATTGGACCCCAACTTAGCTATATACATTATTGGGGCATGTCGGTTAAACAACTACCTCCCACAATTTCAAGCTCAGTCTCAGTAAAAGAACTCATATAGTTCTTCAGATATAAGTATACCAGGACTGCCAGATACAGTCAAATTCAGTTATAGTATGGAACTCAGATAGTTCCATCAGACCCAAGACTATCAGACACAGTCACCCATGTTGATAGAACCATAATTTCAGTCATGTTAGAAATCAGTAAATGATGTATTAATGTACAGATCCACTATTACGTATTTATATTTCCAGTTATTATGTATGTATGTTTGCACTCTCACGTTCATATTAGTCGGTTAGTTAGCATTGCTCATGCATGTAAACCCTTTTCATTTAGCCTACCTCACTCGTATACTCAGTACTCCAGTTTACTAACGTATTTGTGCTATGGTTATTTCTTTCGATGTTACATCATAGGTTCAGAGACACGTGTTCCAGACCAGTAGTAGCATTCGCATTCCAGTATGCAGAGCTGCAGTGAGTCCTCTTCATTGGAGGATGATATGATTCGACTCATTTATTATTTCAGTTAGTTTTCAATTTACAGAGTTAGTTAGAGATATGTTCCTTCAACTCATTATTCAGTCAGTACTTCGAGGCTTTCAGATTAGTTCAGTTTTGATTCAGACTTCAGTTATCTTGGGTATTTTTCACCCATATGGATGTTATAATTATTTCGGTTGAACCTTATGGCATATTATTTATGTTTTCCGCATATTACATGTATGTTATGTAGTGTAAAGGTATAGATATCAGTCATGGGTTAGCTTGTGGTCCCTTGGGGTCATGAGCACTGTGTAGCATTCCGGTTCAGAAAATCAAGGTGTTACAATTTACTACATTACTTAACCCTCCTTTTGAAAGCATTCTTTTTTCATCTCTTTTCTTTGGGTAACTTCATGCTTTTCTTTCTTTTGTTTCTCCCTTTTTTCTTTAATTTTTATCAACGACTTTTTCCTAGGCACTCACTGACAGACTATTGACCATGATCACCTATTTCAAAGATCCACCAACCCAACTTAGGCTTTTAGCCTCTAGTTGGAACTTTCAAGTTCATGGAGGGTAGGGTTCAAAAGATGGATTAATTTCAAATGGTTCAAGGCTTGTATTACAGTTGCCAAAGAAAGGTTGTTAACCTCAAAAGGGGTGACTAGGGATACTATTCATAAATGGGCAGGATTTTAGGCTCTAGTTGTTTTAAATAATCACAAAGATGGCCTAAGATCATTTCTGCAACCACGTGTAATCGAAATTAGCTTTGAAGGATCAATAGGGCAAGTTCTAGATAATACAAGTGGGAACAAGAATCAAACAACTAATGCTAACAACATATGACATTCAAAATTTTATAGAAGGATCAATTTCATTTCCTACTTCAGAGCAAAAAGAGTTATTTATCACACACTACCAACTAAAGAACTTAGAGTCACAACAAAAGTTAAAGCGTTGTTACAAATCATTTGATTCCATGCCCTTGATTCACAAAAAAAATTAAATGGAGGAGGATGTTTATTTTGCATTTCACCATGCAAGATTGACTGTTGTTAACACCAAATCAAGACCTCATCTCATATTTTGCTCTCACAAAGGCAAACCATATGACTACTTAGACTTCACCATAGGTATAGCAGCAATCCTAATTTATTGTACTATGGGTACTCAGACTTTTCCTGCATCTATGACTCCAACACCTCAACACGACAATTTTCCTTTAAGAATGTCATCACTCAATCTATGAAAAGAAAAGGTTCATACAATATCATTATCAAAAAGAAAAATAAAAGGCTAGAAATAAAAAATAAAAATGACTAATCCATAAAACATAGGCACCATCAAGATATCTAATATTACAACCCAAATCATCAAATTATCCATCCAGGTAAAAAAAATCAAATCATCCAAATAAAACATAAAATATCTAAATAAATATCTAAATAATCCAGAACCAATACCGAATATGAAATAAATACAAAGACAGAGGCACCCCCAACTAAAAAGCTTGCAGTGTCCTTACTACATATGATGAAAGAGTCAAAAAAGTTTAAGGGGCTCCCTGAAACCGCATCAAGTGTTTTCATCACACGCTATTTCCTCATTAGCATCATCAGAATATTGGTCTTCGTAGTTATATCACCTAGGTAAAATATCATCTTCAACATTTGCTTTGAGGGAGGGAAGTCTATCTCTGAGCTTTAGGACCTTCCATAATCTCTTTACTTCTTTCCATATATGGGTGAAAAATGCGTCTCTCTTATTTTTCTTTATCCTCATCTTATTGTGAGAGTCACACAGTTCCCTATGAGACCATGCTAAGGATGAGTAGGCCTGCTCAAGCCTTGATATGGTGGCCCTTTATTCCTTTTGATCCTTGAGAAACCTCTCATAATCACTTTGGACGATGTAGGAGTGATAACTGGTAGAAGATTCTTTAAGACCTGTGGGAAACTTAGACACCAGCTCCTGCAATGCTTGTATTTGGATTAGTAGCTCCTCAAATGGCCCTACTGCGGATGGCCTGCATAAACCAATATCATCATCTACCGACTTAGCTAAATCGATCTTTCTCTTTTTGCTCTTTAAAGTTTTTCCCTTACCACGTATCATCAATGGGTAAATAGGTATATTTGGGGATATCTATTTGTCCTTTAAATATTCCTCAACCTCAGCCCTTTTTCATAGATTAGGGGTAGGAGAAGGAAATAGGAGCATGGGGACATCTCTATTCTTATAATGTATGAGCACCGCAAGCATAAAGTGACCAATATTCAAAGGGATGTTATCCATGAGGAAAGCTACCATCTAGGCTCCCATAATTGGTATATGTGTCATATTGGTGGTCAGAGAGACATGGCCATAGAAGACGGTCAACCAAATTTGAGCTTTGGCCGGGAACTCATTTAATGTTATCCGTCTTTGTAGAGGCCTATGGGACTTCTCTTCCTGGGCATAATTAGGCAGCCAACCAGCTACCTGGAGCACAGTTCTTAGCCTCAAACTCACTCAGATCGGCATTCGAAAAATCATACACCTCATTAATCTATTCATCTCTAGAATGTACTGCCTTGCCCCGAATCCTCAAAACTAGGTTTGAGATTTTCATAGAACTAAGGTTTGTATAGAATTCTCGTACCTATTGTCTATTGGCCCAACATAGATCTGGGGAAAAGCATCTTTATAATGTTTCCACCAATCTCTTAGAAAAGTTTGGGGGCTTCTTGGTCACTTTCTCTAATTAAATGTCTCTCTACAGGAGCAACTTCCTCCTGACTAGGTCCTCATAGTACACAATCTAACAGCCAGAGGTAAGAAAGTGAGCCTGGTTAAAGTCTGTCATGTCTATCCTCTTGAATCATGAAGACAACATACAAGTATTAACCATCAAGATTAGTATGTGAAAACAATGCTACGTGACTGAGCTAAACTAAAAAATGGCATAGGGATTATTTTTGGGCTTCAAATGGAAATTTAGGATTTTGGATAGTCCTGTCATATGGGCCTCAGATGTTGTATTCACACTCCGTTGAGTTTCAATCGTGATACCTAAAAGGAATTTCAGATGGGCCTTAAATGTCATAATCGCACTCCTCTAAGTCGCGATCACAACACTTGAAAGGCCAGTCAGACAAGCCTTAAGCCTCACAATTGCACTCTGGCAAGTTATGATCATGATACCTGAGGTTTCATCATCCGAGGCTTGTTTAATCTCAAAATTTCAATTACTCCACCAGTTTGTGTTTATAAATATTAAATCATACTAAAAACATAAAACACACTTCATTAACACTCAAACATGCCCTCTAAATCATGGAGAAACTATTAAAAAACTTATTTGGACCTTTTATAAAACACTTGGTGTGCATTCTAATTTCATACTTATTTTGAACAAATTTAAATCATAATTGGGTACTCAAGACTTCCCCGATGATGCACACACCCACAAGAACACCATAATACATCAACAATCTAACCCTCAAGCACTAGTTTAGCAAAAGAATCACAGCTTCATGCCATGGCCCTACACATGCTTCTTATTATCCAACTAAAGAACTATAAAGGAGGTTTGAAGGAAATAACAGATATATGGATGCAAATGCGGATGACTAGCACTTTTAAAATAATCTGGAAATGATAGAATTTGATGGATTTTGAGTTTTAAAGAAGGATGTGCCAGGGAACCATTTTGAAGATGGTTACCTTTTTATAATTGCCAGGTTCTCTATCGCAATCAACCCTATCGATCGTGATCAGCTGCGGTAGCAATCGCGGTCAGCATTTACGATCGTGAGATCTGAGGTTAAGTTGGGAGAACCTGAGCCTGTAGATCTTGATTCTAATTTGAGTGTCGCAATTGCGATACCTAAGATCAGGTTTAATTCCCATATTTTTCACTTATTTTACCTCGAACTAAATTTAATTCCACTTATTATATCCCAATTACTTAAATACACATTCAGAGTGCTGAGATTGTATTTATTAATCAAATACAAAAAACAAAACTACTCTATCAATCATAATTAAAAGGATACAGGCCAAATTAATGGCAATGATGTATTGCCTCCAATCCAGCACTTTATTTGATATCGCAGCACGACGTCCATCAAAAATCAATTTGGATCCTTTGGTTGAAGTGACCCAAGATCCATACCTACAATATTGATCACTTTCTCATCTACCACATTGATTACTGATACCACTTGTAAATCCATCGATTGCTTATTTGTTTTGCACACACTAAAAGATACTTTATCATTATGTATTAAGAATTTTATCTCTCTACATTCTATATCAAACTAGAGCTCTTCTGGTGGCTAGGAATGGCCTCTCAAGGATGATTGGTATCTCATGATTGATCTCACAATTGTGGATGACAAAATCAGTCAAAAGGATAAACCTATCAACCTTAACAAACACATAGCTCAATATGCCTATCGGTTTATTTAATTGAACAATCACCATCAAGAGTCTCATGGTGGCGGGTGTGGGATCACCCAAGCCTAGCTTTCAATACAATACATATGGCATCAAGTTGATACTATCTCCAAGAACACGAAATGCCTTTTCATATTTGTACATCCCGATGGTGTAAGACATGGTAAATGTACCCGGGCCTTCTTTTTTACTCTACCTTTGTGTTTTCTATGATAGCACTACAACTATGAGTCACCTATACAGTCTCACGATCCATGAGATGATCCTTTGATTTCAAGTTCTTCACAGACTTAGCATAACCTGGGATCTCTTAGAGAGCTTCGAACAGTGGAATATTAATCGAGAGGTTGCTATGTTTTGCAAGAAACTTTTTAAACTTGACATTTTCATCATTCTTCTTAAGACTTTGTGGAAAGGGTGGAGGAATTTTCATTGGGGGAAATGGAATGCTTTGTGGTTCATTCACCATTTTCTTATCACCATCAATCATTTGAGGACTTCCCTCCTCCTTATCATTTTCTTCAACTATCATCGGCTCCTCAATAATTATTTTCTTAGATTTTTATGCCTCAACGCATTATTTTTCTAGAATCTTTCTTTTTACACTTTCTTTCCCATGATGTAACTTCCCTTTGGAACTCTCATCGACCTCAACAAAATTTTCACCAAAATTTCTACCACTTTTAGTTATTATATCCATAACACGCACATCATGTTTGGGATTGACCATTGTGTCACTAGGCAAACCTCCTTTCGGACTAGAATTGAGTTGAGCAGAGATTTGGCCCACTTGTATTTCTAATTTCTTGATGAAATTCGAGTAGGAGGTCACTGTTTGTCTTAGTTGAGAGAAGTCACTCTTTATCTCCCTTACCCCTTTTTTTGGTCCCTTCTACACACATTAAAATTTGAGCCAAGACATCTTTATGCTTTATTTTTCTTGGATCCATGGAGTTTGACTCCTTATCTTTGAACCTTTCATGAGTGTGAATTTAACAATAATAGTCCCTCTATTTTTCTCTCTATTCTCGGTCATTTCATGGTCTCTATCCATCCAATCTCTCTCTTAATCTCAATCTTTCCAATGTTGATTCCCGCCTTGACTTTGAAAGGCTGGGAGGGAACCCCCCAAATTGTTTGGAAAAAATCTAATATCCTCACCAGGATTCTCCTTACATTCATTATCATAAAACTTAAGACTCTTTGAAATAATTGCATTTACAGGCTTAGGAGGGGCACCCATCACATATTTAGTAAAAAGGTCAAGTTGGGTCATAACCTTGTCCATATTCTCATCCTTTTTTTATCCTTGTTGTTTTGTTCTTTGCTTACAAAAGAGGATGCAGGGGACCTCACAGACACCTCGGTCCCTCGTATGCCATCCTCTATTTTGCTGTCACTTTCTCTAATAAAGTTTTTGTAAATAGATTAACAATATAACCCCCAACCACATTATCAACCACCATTTTTTTCAAGTGGTTCAATGCCCTATAAAATTTAGAGAAGCATTTTCTCTAGCACCTCATGATTTAGCATTGCATTAATTTGTCATTGAACCTTTACCAAACTTCATACAATGGTTTGCCTCTAAGTTGGTGAAAATTTGTGATCTCGTTCCTTAGTTTCAATATTCAGGAAGAAGGAAAGTACCTATCTAATAATGCATCCTTGATCTAAAATCATAAGTGATAGATCCCATAAGCAATGGAGAAAACCATAAAACCACTTTTCCAATAAGAGAGTGGGAAAAGACATAATCAGAATAACTCTTAATATAGACAGGCTATATCAAAAGGGGCACAAACATCAATAAAATTCTTCATATGTAGATTTTCATCCTCATGTGCTTCGCCTCCAAATGACCATTTTATTTGAAGTAAGTGAAGCATCACACTAGTGATGTGAAATGCTCTATTTCCTTCCGCTGGTGGAATGCGAATAACATTCTCTTGGCCCGCATCTCCTAGACGGTCCATATCCTCAAGACCATCAAAAGATCCATTATTACTCCGTCTTGTCATGGTATCATGATTGCTATGGTAATTACCTAAAAATGAAAAAAACCACAAACTAGGTAAAGTATTCACTACGGTTAACCCAAGGTTGGGTTACGAACAAAAATATATAAGTGAGCACTATGTTTCACTCCACAAAAACGACACCATTTTTCATAATGGTCAACTTACACTTCAAATTTTATGCAAGGCATACTTTTTCAATATAATACCTAATTATGATCGAGGTTGAATCCACTAGGAGTGCAAACTTATAATTTATGACTTGTTAGTGTTGAGAGTTAACTGTGTGTTAACTCACATTGCCAAATTAAACTATAAATGAAAATAAATTGGCGGGGGGTGTATGAAACAAAAATAACACTATTATGAAATTGACAAACTTCGGAGTGCTTCTAAATTTAGACAGATGTTGGAGTTATGTCATCTTAGGTGAGATTTTTGCATGGATTATCAATAATTAGTCCAAGTTTGGTTAAGGGTTTTGGGTTGGCTATATTTTAGGTCTTGGTTTTAATCTTTCAATAAAACACCAAATATCACTTATGGGTTCTTTCAAACACCTCACGAGCATGTCAAATCTACAAATCAACTACCTCAACTAGCACTCTTATTTCTAAGATGATGCTTATGAAAAGAACTAATTCAAATAACACCCTTATTTCGAAGATGATGCAAAGAAATAAGCTAATTGAAGTTGTTGTTCACAATTACTCCTCACCCACATCACTCTTTTAAGGATGATATAAGATCCAAGATGACTAGGGTTTTCACTCCCATTTGTCAATTCAAACATGGAATAAAAGCAAAACCTATCATAATTAACAAATTAATAGCACTAACAATCAACACCTAAACATTATTCACCACCTAATCAAGCATAAAACCGAGAGATTAAGTTTATCTATTCATGAAATTAAAGTAAACAAATGTCACGATCCAGACCGAGGCCCTGGCCGCAACGGGCATCTCGAATCGTAAGGGTCTGAGTTCCCCTTCTAACTAGAAATCATACGCATAATTCATATGTTTATAAAGAAGTGCAGAAAATATAATAAAACAGAAACATGGTGACTCTCTTAATCACAATATACAATAGAAAATTAAATTTGAAAAATTCAAAAAACATAGGACACCAGTTTACAAAATCTCTAAGAATTTGAAAACAATATATTTTATGATCGGGACAAGGCCCCTGGTCGAACCATAGACTAGAAACAAGTAAAGATAAAACATAAAACTAAGGTTCTCTAGAACAAGGGAGGCTCACCAACTTCTAAGTTTGATAAACTGATCTACTTCTTAGTGGGATCTCGGGTCTGTACCTTGTATCCTGAAATATTGGGGGGTCAATACAAATGTACTGGTATGTAAAACAATCAAAAAATTATGCTTTGATATAACATAGGTGAGAGCATTTCTTAAAACGATGAACGTAAAACAAGTGAAAATATATGGGCATATTTTAATGATTTCAAAATAAGTCTTGGAAATCATGACTCACTCTTTATTTTACTTTTGAGCTAGATCGTGCACCCCAAAAATATTCTTATCCATGGGCTGTATAGAATCCGCCCTTAACTCGATGGCCAAGCCCCAATTTGAGTTTGGCACAACGATTGGATCTGTCATTCGTACTGCGCTATAGGGCTGTCACCAGCGTAATATCCTTAATATAGGACATCATAAACCCGTATCAGAAAAACATGATTTCGGGATAAGAGTTGTCTGAAGTCCACCCTTCTTTGGGTAACTAACTAGCTCTCTTTAAGCCCAATTTTAGTTCTTTGAGAACATGCTTCATGCTTTTAAAACATTTTTTACTTATTCAGTTAAGGGCATATTATCTCCAGGTATCGTCATACCCCAACTTACAAGTCATTCATATTGTGTCAATTTCATAACCCATTTCATTTAGAACTTGCAACTAACTACCGATGATTCACAACATTATAAGGGAGTCATCACTTTGAAATCTCAAGAATACTAATGCAATTACCTCTTTTGCAATACATAAAACATATGGTGGCCATACTAATTATTCAATAATATGCAACTCTTCTTTTTAATGCAAAGGGTTTAATTATAGAAAGAACCCCCCTCATTATATCATAAAACATGTCAATCATCATGATGTTGAGAAACTTACCTTTAAAATGTAGTCCATGCATTCAAAATCATGCACAATTTAAATAAACAATATATTTCATAACCAGGGAAGATGTTCATTAATCATGCTCTCAATTTAACCCTTTAAAAGATAATTGAAAACACATGTGTGTATGTGTGTGTGTGTATATATATATATATATAGAATCGTAAATTCAGTTCTATATAAAGGGGATCTAAACCAACATATACTTTCATCAAAACGAAACCATAATGCATATCATTTAATCATTGACAAAACTATTTTTTTTGAAAACATGGATGTATATCTTTAAGTTTTATAAGAAGATTAAAACCCATGACCATGGAGTTTAAGGATAGTCCCACATACCTTAGACTACTTAGTTCGAAGAATAGGATCCGAATCTTGATTTTTGTTTCTTGAAAATCTTGAACTTAAAATATGGATTATTGATCTTTAGGAGGGAGTTTGAGATTTGGTTTTTGATAAATTTGAGTGAATTTGAGCATATTATGCCCAAAAGACATTTTAATTCACTATTTACACGACTTGGGTTTGTAGGGAAAAGACAAGTCTACCTGGAATGCCTCAAAATCTGATCCTGAGACCTCACATGGTGCTCAAGACTACGAGTAGCCTTAAGCTAACCCTGTATACCTACTATTGTGTCTAGATCTCATAATAAAGAAAATATAGACATAAAAGTCATACTAAATGCAAAAACTTGACTGAAATATCTGAGAATAATCTGAATGTAATGTCTGAAACATCAATAGTAAATAATTTGAATCAAAATTAGCAATCTAACAAACCTCTACTACTAATAACTAGAGAGTCATTGGGACAAACCCCCAGCTAACTCGAACTATCTGAAAAGAATGCTAAATCATATGAACTAATAAGCTGCAAAATCTGAATAAATAAGTCCCCAAACTGTGAGGACTCACCAACTGTCGGATGTACATGGAGATTCTTGGACTACTCACGCCACTGATACTGAACACCTAAACCTACATTATGAGACAATGTAGCACATAAACGTATATGTGGATCGTTACTTTAAGGATGTATTGAGTATATAGGGGTGAATGTATAAGCAAAATATTATCTCATCATTATAATTTGTAAAATATTGCATGCTAAATGTAAATGATTCACATAAGTTGGAATAGCTAAAATACTGAAATCTGAAGTAATAACAAGCAAATCATACTTTATACATCTAGTGAGTCATAACATTTAGTTCTAAAGCCTATACTTGTGTTCTATCTTTAAATCATAGTTTCTAAGTGTACAAAGAGCTCACTTTTGAATCTAAAAGCTAAAAGCTAAAACTTGTAACTATTATTTTTCTATAATGCATAATCTAAATAAAGTTTGTGAGCCTTTACACTTGGTTTTTTACAAACTTTTCTGTAAATATTTTACTTTAACTAGTAGGGAATTCGTCTAAAACCTGTTCTGCAATGAAAGTTCTTCTAACCGACATAAACCATGTAAGAGAACATGGAGTCCAACATCTCGTCCTCTTAAAGAGGAAACCTCACATTGGGAAAAAGAGTCATACTCTTACCAGGGAGTATAACTTGCTGTCTAGGTGATCGATCATAAGCTAAATCTGTCACCTATATAGAAATGGGAATAATATGATAATCTGTACCTATGTTGGCTACGTAGTTCTATGGAAGATAGGGCATGCTAATCCCACACTTCCATATCGATGCTAAAAACTACTTTCCTTAATCTGCTATGCTCATTCTATTGGAAATCTACTTTAAAACTAGCATACGGGTTTATTCTGAAACTAATTATGCATCTATCTAATTAAATCTACAAATAAAGTTATTCTGAATTCTGTAAACTGTAGAAATTCTGTAAAGTGGATTTCATAGCTAAACCGAGGATCAAAAGATTAAAGTTTTATTGTAATTCTATAAATAATCTGATCATAAGATACTTAAAGTATCATCTTTCTTGAAATATCAACATATAAACTTGGGCTTAGTAACCTATTCATCAAATTCATGTCAAAACATCATAATAATCATTCTTGAAAATGAAAACAATGATAATTCATCTCAAAATCTGGAAATTACTGCACTAGGCATGAAATATAAAGAAAGACATGCAATTCAACTTCATAAATGCCTAAAATCTCAAAATCTTGTAATTAGCAATAATGGGTATGAACCCTAATTTAAAACTCATGTATAATCATTTAAAATCATATGAATTTACAATTAAAACTTGATTTTGGGTACAAGGATGGAAGAAGATTCTTGCTCATAAACTCCACATACCTTGATTCACGATTAGATGAAGAAACTTGAATTATTGTTTCCTATTTGAGTTCTTGGAGATGAGTTTTTGATTATCTTGTCTTGGGAATCCTCAATTTAGAGCTTTCTTGGAGAAACTATGGAGGATTTTGATTTCTTAGAGAAAAAGCTTTTGAGTTCTAGGGTTTTCCTTGAGAGAGAATTGATGAATAATGAGTATAATAGTCTTAGAATGGGTTTAATCTTATGTTATTCACGAATTGGGGGCTTGGGAATTGACTAAAATACCCCCTTTAAACTTCTAAACAAAACAGGAAAAGAGAACCAAAAATCCCAATTTACTAGGCCACCGCGACGCGCCACTATCACGGTGGCTCACTGGATAAGGGATAATTGGGAACTGGAAACTCTCCGCGATGCGGAGCTATCGCGGTTCCCCTTTAGAATGCCATTTTAGCCATCGGTGTGATGCGCCACTGTCGCACTGGACTTCTGCAAATTGACAATTGGGAATTTGGACCTCTCCGCGACACGCCAATATCGCGGAGTTCCACTGAAAAAAATTAAAATTATGAAATTGTCCTTCACCACGATGCGGTGACTGTCTAGTTGGAACACTGCTTTACTAAAAATGCCCTCACTTCTTCACCGAGTGTCGAATTTGGGTAAATTTTGTATTAATGGAAAGCTTATTCAAATTTTCACACAATGGAAGGTATAATCCTGGAAAATTCTATACGTAGGAAAAGTTATTCCTTTTTGAAGCTAATCTTTAACATTCTAGGGACGAATTTAAGCTAGAAAAAATATGGGGTATTATACTTCCCCTCGGAATTAAAAGTTTTAGCAAAAATCCTAATTTTGAGGCTCACCACTGAGCACTATTGGTGTTACCACTATAGGCACCATCGAGCGGTATAATCACGGTAGCTTATTGCATAATCACTTGGGTATTGGATTTAGGTGAAATTGGTATCGTTGGAAAGCTAATTCAATTATCTACAATTTGGTGGGTATTGAGCTAAAAAATTCCACGCATATCAAAAGTTATATACATCCAAAGTAGTCCCTTGTAGAATCGAATATCGAACTTTAGACGAATCAAAGATTCTTAGATCAACTTTGCTATAGGTGGTTTCTATGAACATTTTTCACTTCAAAAGCCCTTTCCACACTACGATAAAGATCATGACACATGAATTAAAATATAAATCATGGGATTAAAGTTAACACACGAAGGAACGACGGTCTGATTTCTAGCTCATGTTACAAGAAATATACCCAAATTGGCATTCAACCCATCCATTGAAAGTAATCAAATGACATAGGAACATCACCATATATTGGCATTCCAACCTTTAAATTCAATCAAAGAAATCAAACACTCTCATAGGAACATACCACAAATTGTTTCTCACTCACAAAATTGTTCTCAATCTCTCAAAAATATGAAAATTCAATGCCTAAAATGTGAAGGATTAAGCCTTTTATATTTTGGGACTGAGTAATATGAAATGAAAAGTCTTCCCTTGGAAGCTTTCCCGATAGTCACAATCACACCTTCTTGGTCACGATCAAGACCCTTATGATCGTAGAGGTCATATCGTAATCGACACTCTCTGACTTTGTTGGTTAATTGTTTTTGCAACCCTCAAATTGTGCTAGCAATATTTGAGGGTTGTCTGTTGGATCTTATCTTCAGACTTTGTCAATTTTTTGGTCCTTTACCTTTCTTTCTAGCTTTACCTCAACTCTTTTTCATCAGATTTACCTGTAAGATCACATACACTTGAAATTTGTGATTTTTATGTAGAACTAGTCTCATATATTCAATTATTTCACCATAGTATGCAAGAATTAAATATAAATGAGTGGCAAAAATTTTCAATCATCAATCATGTCAATAGGGGAACCCATTATCAATGCTTACATTGTAATTCTGGGTTTATTATCACAAAAAATGGGAAAATTATTAGATATTGACTTTGATAATTTGGCAACATTACTAAACAACCCGGTACCCTGAATGTATTCTTTAATGTTTCATCAACTGTAAAGATGATATTTGTACTTTTTGTTAGTCACACATTATTACAGTTATAGTTATTTTTTAGCAATAGCTAATAGGAAGCATCTAGATTTAGTCTTGTTTTGTATCAAAGAACAAATCACACAAGAAAAACCTACTTTTTGAAATCCAAATTATTGACATTGCTCATCAAAAGTGTCATCAACTATAAAGTTGAAATTTGTAATTTTTGTCAGTCACACAATATTACAGTTGCAGTCCTTTTGAGAAATATCCAATAGGAAACATCTAGCTCATATCATGTATTCTATTTAAGAAGAAATCATACAAGAAAATCCTAGTTTTTTCAATCCAAATTATTGACATTTCTTATCAAATGTTAATGCTTCCCACTGCCTTAACAACAAGGACCTATTCCAAGAATATCTCTTTATAGTTTGTATTGTTTAGTTGTTGTAATGCTCTTTATAAGAAAACCTACTCTTCTGTTTTAGATGAATCGTGTCGGTATCTTGTGTATCATTCTTAAGTCATTATTTTGTCTCTAGACTTCTATAGTTGATATAATAAAGGCACAACAAATGTGTTGTACAGGTTGACAGTTATGAGCTTAATCCTAGATTTACAAAAGTTTGTAATAGGATGTGTTAATCTCTTTATTTCATTTTGTGTATGTTACTTTTTACTTTTGCATTATTACTTCTGTCAAGGATATAGTCCCTTGACCATGGTGGACTCATACTTACCTTTAGTTAATTTATTGATCATACATCTCTCAACTCTCTTCATCCTAGAGGAAATTCAAATTGCCAGAAAATGAACAACAACCTAACACTCTCTTGCATAGATAACGACATTGTAGGTTCTTACATTACAATGGATGTGACCTTCATCAGTTGATTTGGGTGGAATAACCGGTTCATTAATGGAATCATAATTTTTTGTAGTATAAATAATAGTCAAAAGTTGAGGGACTTTTGTCTTTCGCCCCAATTTCATGACACCAAACGAACTAAATGGAGAAGATTAGAGATACAGGTCTATCATCCCCTAGTATGATTTGGATGGCATAACTGGTTCATAAATGGTTTCCCAATTTTTTCAAGGGGATAAATAATAGGCAAAAATTGAGGGATTTGTTTCTTTCGACACAAGCTCATGATCTACACCAAACGAACAAAGTGGAGAAGAGTAAGGAGATGGCTGTTATCCCTAAATTTCAAAGTTTTCAATTGGAATCAAATAATACTCCAAAATATGAGGGGAAGAGAGGAATACTGCACTTGGAAGATCTGAGGATTCACTAGAAGAATAAATTCATAGTCAAATACTCAAATTAGGCTACCAAAAATGTCCAACTATAAAAATGTAAACATTTTAAATACCATTGTCTAGATACACCATATAACAAGTAGATAATATGGAGAAGTTTATTTAAATTGTTCCCTATTGTTTGTGTTGAACTCCATGGTTTGTGCTACCTGATTAGTGCTAGAAACCATACCTAAGGGAATTTGATCTATGTACCTAGACAACTATTTACTTAACACTTAAAAGTGGAAACTAGAATTGTCGGTGAACTCAATAAAAGAGTAACCTCTCCAAAATTGGAGTATACTACTTATTCATAATGCGCACGTGGTATTCTTTAGTAAAAAGTTAAAGACTATTTTGCTTTGTGCTCAATGCATAGCTACATGAGTTTTTCAAAGGCGTGTGTCACAATTTTATATTAAGAACAAGTTCGTGCTTTTCCTTTTATTCTAATATGGGAGGTTTTAGACTTTTTCCTCAAAATTTTTTAATACATCAAAATATATAGATCTAGCTATTAAAACTCATGAGAATGGATTATGTAAATGGCTACTAATCAGTTAGTTGGTACTGTTACATTGATTTGTTAGCTAGTGGATTAGGTGATCAATTAGTCGATTCAGTTAGCCAGTTGTCAAGTTAGTTAGTGGGCCAATCAAGTAGTTAGGAGGTTGTTAGGAAACTTCTAGAAGACCATGTGTTAATAATATGAGTCTATAAATAGGAGGTGACTATACATTGTATTCATTCTTTTTTACTCAATAAAAAAACTACATTCCCTATAACTTTGTTCCCTTCTCTTATCTCTTGTTGAGCTCAAGCCCAGCTGCAATGGTAGCAATATATGAATGTAAAGAGGTTTGAGAGGTGTTTTAACATGGTATAAGAGCCACGCAATTGTGGGACTGAAGAAACAAGCTATCAAGTATAAGTGTATTGGCAATACAGTAAGTTTTGCCTGAGTTTTTTTGTTTGTGTGTTAGTGAGGTCAGAAGAACTTAGATCTCTATTTTTGAGCCATAGATCTATAGTTGCAGGACATAGATTTGAAGTTTACTATGTTGTTTTAGATCGAAGCTTAGCTGTAATTTGTAAATTGGTCATGGCACCTAAAATTGATTCTAGTGATCCTCTCTGGGAGCATCAGATGTAGCAGGAGCTGCATTGATTCCCATCAAATTAACTGGTTCATAGAAATATGGAGTTTGGTGTAGATATATGAAGATTGCTCTATTGGGAAAGAGGAAGTATGGATTTGTAACTGGTACTAATAGAAAGGAAACATATAGAGAGGAGTTACATAATCAATGGAAGGCATGCAATGCAGTATTACTCTCATGGCTGATGAGTTTAGTAAGTGCAGAATTACTTAGTGGTATTTTATATGCAACAAATGCTCATGAAGTATGGGGGGATCTTAAGGAGAGATTTGACTAGTTAAATTTCATGAGATTGTACCAATTACATAAGGAAATCAATAATCTTCACCAAGTTACTGATTCAATTTCAACTTACTTTACTAAACTGAAGAACTTATGGAGTGAACATGATGCAGTCATACCAACTCCATCATGTAATTGTCCTAAGTCGAAGAAGTATGAAGAATATTTGTATCAATTAAGGCTAATACAGTTCTTGAGTGGGATAAATGATGCATATGATCAGGCACAACGACAAATATTGATGAAAAGAACAACACCTACACTTAATCAAGCATATGTAATAATCAGTGAGGATGAAATTCAATAGCTTGCTTGTGCTACAACTATTGGTGATGAGACTGAACCTATTGCTATGCAATTACACAGAAAAATGCAGAGGTTGGATATGGAAGTAGGAATCAAGCATCAACAAGTTTTGGAGGACAAGGCTATAAATGTAAAAGGTGTGACTACTGTAATTTTACTGGTCATACAAGGGAAAACTACTACAAGTTGCATGGATATCCAAGTGATTGGAGGAACAAAAAAAAGGGAATCTACAATAATCCAAGGGGAATACCAAACCAACCATTTCACAATGGCCAAGGAAAAGCTGGTTGTGAATATGGACACTCAGTCGTCAACTCATAACTTCTCTGGTCCTCAAGAAGAGAACTCATGTTTGGCTGAGCAATCCAGTAGACAGGGAGGTAAAGACATTAACAATGCTACTTTGGCAAAGGGGCAAGGATTCTCAGAGGAAGAATACAAGAAGATTATAGCACTGATTAACAAAGAAACACATAACTCTGAACAGAACATCATGACAGGTACTGTTAGTTATTTTTCTATTCATGTTATTTCACATGATTGGATAGTAGATTCTGGAGCCATACACCATGTAGAAGCACATAAAGGTATTTTATCATACTTTCAAAAGTGTACAATACCATATGTGATAAAGTTAATTTGCCTACTAGAGCCAAGGTTAAAATAACACACATAGGAGAAACACAGGTGCTGAAGAATGAGGTTGTGGGGGATGTACTGTATGTTCCAGATTTCAAACAGAACTTGTTGTCAGTATCTAAGATGACTAAGAAACTTTCTTGCTTTTTTTTATTTTACCCTGACTTCTGTGTGTTTCAGGACCTTCACAGTGGCAAGGTGAAGGGGATTGGTAAGGAGAAAGGAGGACTATACATCCTTAAGAATGTGTGTGAAGTAAATGGAACTCTTAACAATAAGACTCATCAAAGACAGGTTGCGGGAGTAGAAGTAGAAGTGCAGGTGCATGAGTGCAGTCTATGGCATAAAAGGCTGGGACATCCTTCTTCTCAAGCATCAAAGACCCTCAATCTGATAAGGCATAATAGCGATGCAGATATTTTAAATAAGTGTCATGTTTGTCCATTAGCAAACCAAACCAGACTAGTTTTTCCTGTTAGTACTTCCAGAGCTACAAGATGTTTTGATATTGTACATATGGACCTCTGGGGTCCTTATAAGACACCTACTTTTGACAAAAAATACTACTTCTTAACTGTTGTTGATGATCATAGTAGGTATACATGGTTACATTTATTGCAACTAAAGTCTTAGTGCATTGTAGTCATAAAGAATTTCTTTACTATGATTCAAAATTAGTTTGTTGTTCAGATAAAGATACTGAGGTCAGATAATAGGACAGAGTTCATTAACTCCAAATGCAAAGAGTTGTTTCAATCTTTGGGAATCATATATCAAAGTAGCTGTCCATACACACCACAACAAAATTGTATGGTTGAGAGAAAGAATAGACAGATACTAAATGTTGTAAGAGTAATCAGATTCCACTCACAGATGCCTATCAGATTTTGGGGGTTGAATGTTAAGGATGTTGTATATCTCATTAACAGACTACCATCTTCATCCATAGAAGGTAAAAGTCCTTATGAGATATTGTTTTTCAAGGTTCCATACTTCACACTTCTAAGAGTGATTGGATGTAAATTCTATGCCTCAATATTGCCAAGAGGTGATAAACTTGCAGAAAGGGCCAAGGTTGTGGTATTGATGGGCTATTCTACAACTTAGAAAGGTTATATACTATTAGACTGGTGTACTAATAAGATATTTGTTACCAGAGATGTAGTGTTCAAGGAAGACTCATTTTCTTTTATAGAGAAGCCAAGTTCAGAATCTTCTGTAGAATTTCTTACACTAAGATCTCTCACACATGATGATGCAGAAGTAGAATGTAGACAGTCACACAGGTCCTAGTGATCCTTTACACGAGTCACAAAATGAAGATACATCAATACACGATTCTAATGGCATTCAAGAAGAAGATACTCATAATCTGCAGAATGTAGAAGAGTCACTCTCAGTACCTACAGAAGTTGAACTAAGAAGATCATCCAAAGCTACCAAACAACCTGCATGGCTAATGGATTATGCTTCACCAGGGAAGAGGAGAGGAACTAGATACCCACTAGAAAATTACCTATCTTATGCTAATACTAGTTCAAGATATCAAGATTTTGTGTGCATCTTGTCAGAAGAAGTTGAACCACAATCTTATAATAAAGCTAGCAGAGATAAGAGGTGGATTGAAGCCATGAAGCAGGAGGTTAAAGCTCTTTAAGACAACCATACATGGGAAGTAGTTGACATACCCTCAGACAAGAACATTATTGGATCAAAATCAAGTATAAGGACAATGGGGAAATAAAGAGGTTTAAGGCAAGGTTGGTAGCCAAAGGTTATAGTCAACTGGAAGGGCTAGACTATCATGATAAATTTTATCCAGTAGCCAAAATGGTTACAGTAAGGAGTGTCATTTCCTTTGCAGTATCAAACGAGTGGTGCATACACCAGATGGATATATACAATGCTTTTCTATAAGGTGACCTAGATGAGGAGGTGTATATAGAAATGCCAGATGGTTTCAACGAGGGAAGGCAACATAAAGTTTGTAGACTAATTAAGTCTTTATATGGACTTAAGCAGACATCAAGGAAGTGGAATATCAAGCTGACTGCAGCATTGCTTAGTGCAGGTTTTACCCAAAGCAACTATGATTATTCACTATTTACCCTAAATAAGTCAGAAGGAATGGTGGTGACTTTAGTCTATGTAGATGATCTTCTGATAACTGGTGACAATATAGACATGATCAATGCAGCAAAAGGTACTTTACACAAGCTATTCAAGCTCAAAGATCTAGGTGAACTTAAATATTTATTAGGTATTGGAAGTGTTAAGATATGCCAGTGGAGTGATCCTGAACCAGAAAAATATATCTTGGAGCTCATCTCTGAAACAGGTGTTGATGGTACTAAACGAGCCACCACCCCACTAGAGACTAATGTTAGACTAACTTCAGTTGAAATAGATAAAGCAGCAGGTGTGAAAGGAAATGCTATTCTTAGAGATACAACATCATATCAAAAGCTTGTTGGAAAGTTGATGTATGCTACAATAATAAGGCCTGACATCAGTTATGCAGATCAGACACTAAGTCAATTCATGCAGCAACCAAAGAAATCCCACTTGGAGACCGCAAACAGAGTGATAAGATATTTGAAAGGAACTATAGGATAAGGTATATGGCTTAAGGCACAACCTACTACAGAATTGGTTTGTTGGTATGGCTCAGATTGGGCTGCATGTCCAAACACTAGAAGGTTTGTTACAGGTTATGTTGTGCAGTTTGGTAGTTCATTGATATCTTGAAAGTCTAAGAAGTAGCACACTGTCTCTAAAAGCTCAGCTGAGGCAGAACATAGGAGCATGGCCTCA
>NC_061116.1:36532471-36672365 GCF_002878395.1 Capsicum annuum
CAAAAAATAACATATTTAACTAAGTTGTCGGTCAATTTATGATTGACTAAGAGGATTGAGTTGAATACTTTCTTTATCAAATTATACAATATTTATAAAAATGGGGTTGGATAATATTATTTGTATTACTAATTTTTGAGATGAATGTATGTATGTATTAGATGGATGAATTCACTTTGAATATTTTGAAGGAAACTTGAATAAAAAGATATTTTCCTTAAACCCTTGCACTAATCCTAAAAGAGAATTCTTATTTGATGCTTAAGTTACCTTTTTTTCTTAATGCTAAATTTTGTAAGAGGGCTAAAGAGATGAAAAATGATGATTTAGATGACTCGAAAGTCTTGGTACGACGATAACAAACAAGAGAATGCCCTTAAGAGAAAGAGATGATTTTTAATAATTGATTAATTTTTCAAAGAGGCAAAAAATATGGGCCTATAGATAATAAGACTATTAATTGAGAAGACGTGGGTTTGAAAGTCTCTTTGCTTGAAATGATGTTTTTTTGATGCTGGACTAATTATGTCCTAAAATATAAATAATAATTGTATATTTGCCTCGTGCTTTGGTATACTTGAGAGAAAATACTCCAATTATTGTGGAAAACCTATATTTGTGGTTTGGACGATGAGTTAAAGCCAAATCCATATAGTCCGTGGTGTACAGGGAATATCGGGTATACCACCTAGCTTAGAATTAAAGAAAAGAGTAGAATCTTTGTTTTAAGTTATTATTTGAGGTCTTTATTTTTACCTATGTATTTTGACTTCTACACCCATGACAATTTTATATAGATAATAATTTATTTTTGGTTATTCTATAAGACAATACATTTCATGTATTGACCATCCTCGAGCGACTGCATCATTTTATAATATAGGTTCAGAGGCATTATCATGGTCTGGTGCAATACTAGATTGTCCAAACATCGTTAGAGTTGATTAGCCCTCCATCTTTTGGAAGGAAGATTATTTTAGATTTTTAATATTTTTATATCATGGCATTGTTGAGGCCTTGTCATGGTTTAGATAGATTTTATTATGCTATAGGCTTCACAGAATAGTTTTGATGAATGTTTTGCTATTACATCTTTTATAGTCTTGGATTATTATCTTACTTGACATGAAATAATCTTATTGATTTTATTGTATTCCTGTCCTTTAGTTATAACTATGCTTATGATAGAATGCTAAGGGGTTCTCTTAGGCCTTCATTGGTTTGTGATGCCTGTCGATGCTAGGGCCTTGGCACAGGTCATGAAAAGCTTTGTATCAATGCACAGTTCATGATCCAAGGGTGTTTACATAGTTGTGTCATGTGTAGTTTCTTTAATGGATATGTAGCACGCCACACTTATAATGGAGAAGTTGCGAGCCATTTAGTAATGTTTCACTTTCTTCATATTCTAGTTGTGCCAGAGATTCTAGTTTCAATTGATTTCCTCTAACTCCTAAATTTTTTTGTATTTTAGATCATGCCTCCAAGAAGTTTAGATGGTCAGAGGGCTTTAGTTGGAATCTCCATCCTTAATGTAACTAATGCTAAAAAGGTTTTCCCTACTCATAGAATAAGGACCCATAATGGAGCCAACCCTACTGATACCCTACCTCCTAATGGATTCCACCGCCTCAACTAGTCCCTTTCAATCTCTTAGAACTGATACCACTTGTACTTAGGACACTCAAGGTAAGATTTCTAATGCTGAGTTCTAATAGTCCATTTATATTTGGTTAGATTGTGCCATCATAGTCCCATCGGTCTCATAATATTAGTTCTATTATAATTTCATTGAATGTTACTCAAGATGGTAAATTCAAGATACTAAAACCATTGGATTTTATAGGTTACAAGGTTGATGAATAACCTCAAGATTCTATAGATGAGATGGAAAAGATATTTCAAGTTATGCATGCCAGTGACACAAAGGGGGTAGAATTTGCAGCCTATCAGTTGAAAGGGGTGGGTTACCTATGGTTTAAAAAATGGGAAGAATTAAGAGGTGACAAAGATGAGCCTGCTATGTGGGAAGAGTTCTTTGATGCTTTTCTTAATCACTTCTCTCCTTAAGAGTTGAGAAAAGATAAGGCTAAGGTGTTTGTGAATCTCAAGTAGGGTAAGATAAGTGTCAAAGAATATGCTTAGAATTTTACTCAGCTGTCTTGTTATGCTCTAGAGTTCCTATACAATATGAGGTATCGTGTGATAAAGTTTGTATTCGATATTTCAAATGATTTGGTACTGGAATATAAGGGGGCAATGTTGACCAACAACATTGACATATCCAGGTTTATAGTGTATATGCAATAAGTAGAGAATGAGAAGAAGAAATAAACAAAGATGAAGGAGAGATAGAATAAGAGGGATAGACTAGTGGTTCATGATACAATTCAGCAAAAGAATAGTAAATGGGACAAAAAATAGTTTAAGAAGAAATATTTGTGTAATTTTCAGTCATCATCCATGCTATGGTTATGGTCTTCCTAACCATGTTCAGAGAGATTTTCCCTTGGTGAGAGGAATTTTTGGTGGCAATACAAGCCTAACTACTACTTATTTTTCCCCAATTGCAAGGTGGACTACTTTTGGGACGTGCGGAGGTCACAACCGTCTATACGCTCTATCTACTCGGTAGGATTCAGAGGCTTTCTCAATGTTGTTATAAGTATGTTATAGATTTTTGGTAAGTCATCAATTTGAGGATTTTATAATACCTTTTAAGCCTAAATTATCATGTTTTTTCATTAATTATATGTTAATCTCTTACTTAATGATCATTTGTGTAGGAAGAGTTGAAAAAGAAAGATAAGCAAGTCATTCAAGTCAAAAAGAGGTTAAATGTGAAACAAAAGAGCAAAATGCTAGAAATCAAGCCTAAGAATCAACCCTTAGTTACCACAATCGCGGCCTGAGGGTCACGATTGCGACCAGTCAACAAGTCAATCAGAGGGCAATCAAGATATAACTACCACAATCGCGAGAGTTTCAAATGTGGTGAAAAGGTGGCGATCACGGTAAAGCAGAAAAGTTTCAAGGAAATTCTTGTAATATTTGGAAAATATGGAATTGGAGCTCAAATAAGGGATTTTATCTCATTTTCACCATCTTTATCCATTATACATCTTTCATCATCAATTTAGCTTAGGTGTAGGGTTTTATTTTCTTTAGAGCTTAGAGCTTAAATTTTTACTAATTTGAGACAAAAATCAATTTAAAGAAACTCGAAAGTGTGGTTTGCCCTCTCTTTATTTTTAATGAATAATTTTGATGGAAATGTTGGTAAATTTGGGTTTATTATCGTTATGATTTGATGGATCTACCTCATGAGATTATGTTTGAGTAGAGTGAAAGTGTGTGGATATTGATTGCTCGCTCCAATTTGTGGTTTATGTTGATGGGTTTCACAAATATTTGAATGTAAAATGGGAATTTTGGTGAGAACCTCAGTTTTCCCTAAAATTCCCACATCATCCTTGAAAGAGGGAAGTGGGTATTTTAGATCCTACATCATCCTTGAAAAGAGGAAGTAGGTGACATAAACATTTGTGAACAATAATGTAGATAGTAGCTATTCCTGTTTTGTTGTCTTAGAAATAAGGATAAAATGTAGAATTGCTATCTCTTGAAAATCATCCTAGTGATAGGGATATTAAATTGTGGCTTTTGGGTTGAATAGAATGTCAATACCCATGAGGTATTTGAAAGAATCCATGAGCGATATATCAATATTTTTTTAAGAGATTAACACCAAAACCCCGAATTTAGCCTCCCCACTCACATATTAATTAAAATTGGATGCTATCTTTCATATATCTGCTCATACTAGTTCCCTCCTAGAAAAACATAATCCCAAGATCCATTCCTAATTGATTACACTCTAATTATTCTTAGTCTCAAATTAGTCCTTTAGAAGCCCAAGAATTGTCTTTCACTTTTGAAAATATTCAAAATCCCCCAAAATAATTGTACCTTAGGTTTGAACTTAACAAGTAACTTTAATTTTGAACTTGCTTAATCGCCACTCACATTGTTCCTCATGGATTCGACCATGACTCAAAGTTTGGTAATTATATTGATGATGACCTCCTTGCATTTAAGTTGATGTGTATGTTGAGTATTATCAAAAATTGTGTCGTTGCTGGGGAACAATTTGGCGTATTGAGTTAGTTTGGAATTTTATATTACTTGCTTTAATTCAAACTCATAAATATTTGTTTGTGATTTTCTTTTGGTTATTGTGTTAAGCAAATTTTTTTTTCATCTACTTCTCACTATGGCATCTTAGAATGAATGTGAGTTTGGTGATTGGAAATCATATCTTGGTGATCCATGTACCTAATGTGAAGGACTACACTTTTGGAGAGATTATAGATATGATCCTCGAGAAGAGATATGTGCACCATCTCGATCATATTGGCCTTATGATTGTTCTTTGTGTGGTGGTCAAAATGGACACTGGAGTGATTGTACAAATGCCCCCTCCCCCTGTTATGCTAACCCACATTCTTGTTCTTTTAATGAGTTTTATAGGTTTCATGATTCTATAAAGAATGAGCAATATGTTGGGTACGATAGTTTTCACGCAATGCTCCAAACTCATTTGCATCGGGTAACTACATTGGAGGAGGATGTGCATGACTTGCATATCCATGGATGTATTTGGAAAGGAGAGTGAAAAAGAATAAGAAGTGGGTGAGAGCGCCGACTTTCAAGTACCATGGATACAACTAATCTTCAAAATAAGGAGAATAAGGGAAAGATATCAAGCAATGTCATGGATGAAGATCTTGATAGTAAAGAACCCTCAATGAGTTCCCGACCCACCGAACCAAACATGTGAGATGATTCTAAGATTGAGGAAATGGCACTAGATCCATGAAGTGTAATGATAATGTTGCGTTGCATTCTACTAAGTTTTTCTTTAATTATTTAGGAAGAGGCAAAAGTTCTAACAAATGTCATTGGAAAGAAACGAAAATGATTTTGAGAAAATAAAAAAAATTATAGTTTTCTTTGTAAAAATGGTCAAGGATGTTTTTTATCTTTATTTTGAATGAGACCATTAAATTTAATTTTTGGCTATCTCTTTACAAGGATGAGTCCTTGACTCGGAGTAACTTATTAAGTTCAAATTGATCAAATTGGTTGGGAGATTAACTTTTTTCTCTATGAGTACGATGCCGTGTGTGGTGAGATTTTGAATAATTCTTGTACATATGTGTAGTCTAGAACTTGCCTCGAGTGTGTTCATAGCAAAATTCTAGACAAGTTTGGTTTAGAGAATGACCCAATGCCATTTATGGCCCATCACATAGACAAATTCCAACCTTAACATCATTCCCTTGTTATCCCCTTTGAGCATTTTTTCCCATTATTCTTTCTTGTAATGATAACCTTTGTAAAACACCTAACCCCTTTTTAAATCTTCCTTTTGAAACTTAACCTCCTTTGATGCATCGAATGATTCAAAGTAATGAAATGTAGGCGAAGGCCTAAGTTTGGGGGGTTTGTGTAGTTAGGAGAACAATATAAGGGTGATTCAAACTCCAAGTATGGGGGGATTAATGTGATGTGCTAAGATGAGCCAAGAAAGGTGTATGTAAGGTGGTAAAATTATGTGCTTAAGAGATAAGATACATACTTGATAGTAAAGTTGTATACCCTAGCCCATAGAATGTGAAGATAAATGAGCAAAATGAGGGGGCTAAGAAGCTCTTAAAAATAGAAAAACTCTTGAAAAAGCCAAAGAAATGAAGAAAGAAAATGGTGGCTTTGAATTGTTTTGTAAATGCTAATAAAAAGGGTAAGGAAATATGGGAAATAATTTGATGGAGAATAAGGTGTATAATTTGAAAAATTTGGGGTAGAAGAGGTTGAAAAATTACATTGAAGGAGGTATTTTAGTCACTTGATCCATATATATTCCTTCCCGTACCTTAAACCTTCATCTTGACTAGAAAGACCTTGGTGATTCCAAATTAGGTAAGTCTACATTAGTGGCGATAAACACAAAGGGCAAGACTATGGTTCTACTCATTGTACTTGAATTTCTTTGAGAGAGCGAGTGTGAAATCTTTCATTATTTGAGATCCTATAGAAATTTCAATGTCTTTTTTGTATGTGGGGATAACTCTTGCTTGTGAGCGACATCAATACTTTTGGGTAGAGGGTGAAGTCTTACTCTCGGTTTGGGTAAATAGGTGAAGTATGTTCCATTGTGAAGATTGAGACAATCATTGAAGATTTTGTGTCTACTCTTAAGATGCTTTGTTGATTTAGAATGTTCATTTGATACAAATTTGCATTCTTCCTTCATATATATGTGCTTATTAAAACGTTTTCGATCACTTGTTTCCATGACATGTTTGGAATGTCTTTGTAGAGCTTTGTTAGCTTATTCCTTGAGTATAGTTTTCTTATGGATGGATTTGAGTTAAATACCCCATCTTGTTGAATTGTTCTTAGTAGCTTGGGGACAAGAAATAGTTTAAGTTTGGGGGTGTTGATAAGCCATCAATTTGATGATTTTCTAACACTTTTTAAGCCTAAATTATTACCTTTTTTCCATTGAATTTATGTTAATCTCTTACTTAATGTTCATTTGTGTAGGAAAAGTTGAAAAGGAAAGATGAGCAAGTCATTCAAGTCAAAAAGAGGTTAAATATGAAAGAAATAAGAAATATTCTAGAAATCAAGCCAAAGAATCAACCCTAAGTTACCGCAATCGCGCCCTGAGGGTCGCAATAAAGACAAGTCAATAAGTCAATCGGAGGAGATCATGATATGACTACCGTGATAGCGGGAGTCGCGAACGCGGTGAAGAGGTGGCGATCGCGGTAGAGCAAAAAAGTTTTATGGGCATTTTTGTAATATTTGGAAAATATGGAATTGGGGTTCATGTAAGGGTCTTTAGCTTATTTTAAACCATCTTTATCCATTAATTTATCTTAGTTGTAGGGTTTTGTTTTCTTTGGAGCTTAAATTTGTACTAATTTGAGATAAGAATCAATTTAGAGAAACTCCAAAGTGTAGATTTGACAAATCCCATTGAAGATTCATGGGAATTTAAAGTGTCGTTTGCATTCTCTTTATTTTTCATCACTCAAATTAATGGAGATTTTGGTATACATTGGTTTATTATCTTTATGAGCTGCTAGTTCTTTCTCTTAGGATTGTGTTAGAAAAGAGTTCAATTATGTGTGGGTTGTGATGTATTTGTGTAGATTCTAGTTTGTTGATAATGGGTTTCACTATTTCTTAGTTCAATAAGTTGGGATTTGTGGGTGAAACCCCCAAATACCCAAAATGGGTTTGTTGGGTGAAAACCCCAAACTCTTGAAAGCTCTCATCAACTTTAAAAGAAGGATGTGGGTGAACTTTTTGAACCCATGGTAGCCTTGAAAGTGGGTTATAGGGGCAAAGCAATATTTGATAATAATGGGTGTAGTTTACAATCTTTTTGCTATCTTAGATCTAAGGGTAAATAGAGAGTAGGAAACATTTTGGGCATCTTCCTAGAAATAGGGATGCCCAATGGAGGTGTTGGGTGGCTTTAATTGGGACACTCTTTAGGTACTAAAAAGGGTCAATGAGTGACATCTTTGAGACTTTGTTGACAAACTAGCCTCAAGGACTTTCAACCTAGCCTACCACATCATTAACGATTAGAATTTACACAGAATCATCATATTCCCATGCATAACTTGCCCCTAGGAAAGTATAATCCCAATATCTGTGCCTAATTTAATATAGCCCTAAAATAGGCATACTTTTTAAAAACGTTCAAACCCTCCAAATCATTGTGTCCTAGGTTTGAATTTAGCAAGCAACTTTCATTTTGAACTTTCTCAATCACTATTCACATTGTTCCTTGTGGATTCGACCCCGAATCAAAGTTTGATAATTATATTGACAACGACCGCCTTGCACTTAAAGTAACGTGTAAGTTGAGCGTTATCAGAAGGGGAACAAGGAAAATAATTTGAAAGAGAATAAATTAGATAGTTTGAAAATTTTGGGGTAGAAGAGGTTGAGAAATTGCATTGAAGGAGGTATTTTAGTCACATAACCCATATATATTCCTTCCCGCACCTTCAACCTTCATCTTCACCTGCAATACCTTGGTAATTCCAAATTAGGTAAGTCTACATTAGTGGCGAAAAAGACAAAGGGCAAGCCTATGGTTGTACTCATTATACTTGAATTCTTTCATTATTTAAGATCCTTTAGAAATTTCAATGTCTTTTGTGTGCGTGGGGCTAACTCTTGCTTGTGAGCAACATCGATACTTTGGGGTAGAGGGTGAAGTTGTACTCTCTGTTTGGATAAATGGGTGAAGTACGTTGCATTGTGTATATTGAGATAATCAATGAAGATTTTATGTCTCTTCTTAATATGCTTTGTTAATTTTGAAGGTTCATTTGATACAAATTCGCATACTTGCTTCATAGATATATGGTTATTGTAAAATTTTGGTTAACTTGTTTCCATGAGATGTTTTGCAAGTCTTTGTAGAGCTTTGTTTGTTTATTCCTTTAGTATAGTTTTATTTTGGGTGGATTTGATTTAAATACCCTATCTTGTTGAATTGTTCTAGGTTGCTTGAGAACAAACAATAGTTTAAGTTTGAGGGTATTGATAAGTCGTCAATTTGAGGATTTTCTAACACCTTTTAAGCCTAAATTATCATATTTTTCAATTGATTTTATGTTAATCTCTTACTTAATGCTCATTTTTGTAGGAAAGGCTGAAAAGGAAAGATGAGCAAGTCATTAAGTTCAAAAATAGGTTAAATGTAAAAGAAAAGAGCCAAATGCTAGAAATCAATCCTAAAAATCAACCCTCAATTACCGTGATCCCGACCTGAGGGTGGCAATCACGACCAGTCAACAAGCCAATCAAAGAGAAATCATGGTATGACTACCGCAAATGTGGGAATAGCGAACGCGGTGAAGAGATTTCGATCGTGGTAGAGCAGAAAAGTTTCAAGGGAATTTTTGTAATATTTGGAAAATATGAAATTCGGGCTTAAATAAGGGTTATTAGCTCATTTCTCATTATCTTTTTTCATTATTCATCTTTCATAATGGATTTAGCTTAGTTGTAGGGTTTTTTTTCTTTGTAGCTTGGAGCTTGAATTTGTAATAATTTCAGATAAGAATCAATTTAGGAGAACTCCAAAGTGTATATTTGGCATCACCCATTGAAGATTCCTTGGATTTTAAAGTGTGGATTACCCTCACTTTATTTTTAATGAAAAAATTTTTATGGAAATATTGGTATATCTGTTTTTATTATCTTTATGATTTGCTAGATCTACCTCTTGGGATTGTGTTTGAGTCAGGTTCAAGGGTGTGGATATTGATTGTTAGCTCCAATTTGTGGTTAATGTTGATGGGTTTCACAAATATTTTAATGCAAAATGGGAATTATTGGTAAGAACCTCAATTTCTCCTAAAATTCCCACATAATCCTTGAAAGAGGGGAGTGGGCAGCATAGATCCTACATCATCCTTTAAAAAGGGATGTAGGTGACATAAACATTTGTGAACAATAATGTAGATAGTTGTTATTCCCATTTTGTTGTCTGATAAATAAGGATAAAATGTGGAATTGCTATCTCTTGAACATCATCCTAGAAATAGGGATGTTAAATTGAGGATTTTGGGTTGATCAGAATGTCAACACCCATGAGGGATTCTAAAGAACCCATGGGTGATATTTCGGTATTTTATTGATAGACTAACACCGAAACCCCAAACCCAACCTACACACTCACACATTAATTAAAATTGGATGCTATCTTTCGTATATCCGCTTATACTAGTTTGCTCCTAGTGAAACATAATCCTATTTTCCATTCCTCATTGATTATACTCTAATTATTCTTAGTCTCGAATTAGTCCTTTAGAATCATAAGAATTGTCTTACACTTTTGAAAACATTCAAAATCCCCTAAAATACTTGTACCTTAGGTTTGAACGTAATAAGTAACTTTAATTTCAAACTTGTTTAGTAATCACACATATTGTTCCTTAGGGATTTGACTCTAATTCAATGTTGGTTAATTATATTGACGACTACCGCCTTACACTCAAATTGATGTGTAAGTTAAGCATTATCAATTTTCTCTCGTATTATTTAAGTTCTACTTGAAATCGAATCTACTCTGTCTTATGTAACCTCTTATGTGGTAGTAAGTTTTGGTTTTGGTCCTAAAAATAAGTAACACCCTAAATTTTTTATCTCTAAAAATTTGTTGACTTTTATGCTCACTACCCAAATAATGACTTACCTAATGAGTTGTTTATTACGAGTCGTACAACTTAAGTCATAGGCAAACCAGTAAGGAATGCCAAAGTTTTTATTAATGTCACAACTTCAACCTTAAGAGTTATAAGGTGAGGAGACGAGTTTTAGAGCATGCCTCGTTTCCCTAGTAGTAAAACTGCCCTGAGTTACTACCCAGACTACGAGTCCAAGTAATTACTCATACCAAGATGTCATGAGTAATGACGTGACCCGTAATATCTGGCATCATTTTTTCTACATTTTTAATTGAAGGCACTTTGGTCAATTCAATCTTTCCTCAATTATATCCCATGACATAAAATACCATAAGCGACCTCATAGCTCCTTATTACCTAATCAATTACACTTCTCTGTTTTCTCAAAATTCTCTTTAATTTTCATGATATCTCAGGCATATATCTCTTCCCTAAAATGTTTTTTAAGAGAATGTGTTTAAAATTACTATCTCTATGATTTAATTGTTGATATATAAATTTGAGTTGAGGTATTTTGGGTACTATTGATTGAACTACTTTTCCTATGGCTACTGTTGATCATTTATGTTTTAAATTGATGGATTTTGAATTAGTTGGGTGCATTAAATAGTAAATGTGTTTAGGGGTTCGTGGATTCCCTCAAATTGATTTGATAAACTTATGGGGGTCATAGATTCCCCCAACTTTATGTGTTTTTTAAATTGAATTTATATAAGCTCAACCTAACCTTATAAAATTAGTTTTGTAACATAGATATATGCGTATTGAAACCCAATTTGAAACTATTGCATTGCACAAAAGACTAATGGAAAAATGGCTTTGCAAGGACTTTATGGCTATGAATTAATTTTAAATTAAACCTTAGGTGTCGTGGAGTCCCCCAAGTTTATGGATAATTAGACCATACGGGTCGTGCATTTCCCCAAATTCATGAATAACTCGACCATGAGGATCGTGGATTCCCCTAAGTTGATGGTTAATATAAATGGCATAATGCCATTAACTTGCAAGCATAATTGGTATGACGATACCAATGGTATGTGCCTTAATGGATGGTCTTTAGTTTAATGAACGAGAACGTTTAAATTTTTTGATCAGTCTTAAAGAAAGTTGTGTAGCTAGCCGTGAAGGTAGATGTCCCGAGGGACTAATACTAGAAACCTGCATTTATCAGCATAGGGGTTGGTCTTAATGGCCGTGTTCTTGTATCACACCATATATATATTTATCATGGATTGGTAAAGGTCATGAATTCCCCTACTTTTCTTGATACCTCTAGTTCATACGACTAACACGCACTAGGTCCCTTTCAATGCGGGGAGCCAGATCCATATAGCCCATGGGTGAATTTTATGATGCTTGAAGCTACACAGTCCAAGTTAATGTTTTAAATTTCATGCTAAACCTTGTTCCCTATCTCGACATCTTGTATATCTATATGTAAGTACATTGTATGCATGTGATTTTATTATGATTTTGGACTTGGCATTATTTTAGGCCTTCCTTGAGTTACATGAAAGTTCTCATCCCACTAACAATCCCCAGACATTAAATACCCATGCGATGTAGGTTCCGAAGACACTTCTATTTCCTTGTGCAGTTGTAGGTGATTTCTTGATTGTCCGGGTGTCAACTTTTAATTGTTGATCTTCCATTCACCAAAATGCCATTATTTAATGGTCTTGTCTTTAATTATGTCTTAGAATATTTCTATGGGTTCTTTTTTTGGATATTGTCAAAGGCATGTCCCAACTTAGGTTGATGTTTGGTTTCTTAGAGGCTTTTATGGACAAAGTGTGGGTGGATTGTGTTGTGAATTCTTATATCCCTCTTGTTATTGATTTATCTATCATGTTTTATGTTCAAACTCATATCTATATTGTTTTATGTTTGGAACTTATCCGTTGTTAGTTATATTATGTTCTGGTTGTCTAGACTGATGGGGCTGGTCTCCTGTCATTGGTGGACTTGATATACCTATCACAACTAGGCCCTGGTTTGGGTTATGACGAGATTGGTATCAGAGCTCTAGGTTCATATCATTGGGTGTCCATAAATCCGTATCAAGTAGAGTTTTTTCATGTGTGTGTGTAGTGCACCACACTTATCAGGGAGAGGCTACGAGTCATTTCAAAATGTTTCCCTTTCTTATGATCTGTTTTTCTTTAAAACTCCTCTAATCTCTATTTGCTCGCATTTCAAATCATGCCTCTTTGAAGATATGAAGATCATGGAAACTCCTTTATCCCACTTGAGGATAATATGGATGGAATAATCCTTGTTTGTAGAGTTCAGACCTGGTCTAGGGTCTCTGCTCCTTACTGTACTGCCCCTCGTGGAGTTTCATTGATCCCTACAAGTCTACCTCAAGCTTTTCAAGATGATGATGTTAATGTCCCACTGCCTCAAGGAGACATTTTATATGTTGTGTTTCATCTATCTATTCATCTACTAACTCAGTTGGTGACTTCTCAGTATCATCATCCTAACCATGTTGGTTCTATTGCTCCATCTTCTTAGATCACTAGATTTTTCCAATTTATCAGGGTAAATCACCCAAAATTTATAGGCACTAAGGTTGAGGATGATCCTCAAGGGTTAAAATGGAAAAGATTTTTCAGATAATGCACACTTCTGATTTTGAAAGTATTGAATTTGCTGCATATCAGTTAAAGGATGTAGCTTATCAGTGGTATGAGAAGTGGTAGTAGTTGAGGGGTGAGGACGCAGAGCCGACTGTATGGGATGATTTTTAGGTAGATTTCTTGATCATTTCTTTCCACAGGAGTTTAGGGAGTTTAAAGATTAGGGATTTCACTAATACCCTTCCTACTAGGGTTACAGGTTAGACCCAATTAGCTTGTATTGGGGAATGTCAATTACATGATAGCTCCCACAATTTTATATTAGTATTTAGATTATATCAACCAGGTTTGCATAACCAAGTATTCAATTTTTCAAATATTCAATCAGTTAGTTTTACAGATTATTTCAGTACATGCCTTACTTGGTATTTCATTCATTTTATATATTTAAGCATTCATGTTTTGTATTCGTATATATTTAAGTTAGTACCTATCTCACATACCAACACATTCAAAGTACTAACTACATACTCTCTTATGCGCTATATTTATTTCACACTATAGGTTCAGATGCTCAATTCCTTGATCTCCCTTAATCAGTTCAATGTTACTCAACAACTGTTGTGTTGAGTCCTCATCCCTCGAGGATAAGTTATATGTAGTTAATTTTAGTAATTACTTTAATTCACTCAATCGAAGTGTGTTGGTGGCTTCTCCCATTAACTCCTCATGTTTTAGAGGGTTTCAGATGTTAAGATATGTTTTCATTTTTCTAGTAGTTTAAGACATGTTGCGTATTTTTTTAGTATTTCATCTTGACATAGTTTTTATTAGCTTAAATTTTGTATATGATGCTTGTATTATTATTTCATTCAATGCTCACAACAGGTACAAGATCATGGGTTAGCTTTTGGTCACTTGTGGCCACACTTATGGGCGAGAGGCTACAAGACATTTTGGGAAAGTTTCTATTCTTTCAGTATCCATGTAATACAAAAGAGCATGAGATCTATTAAATTCCTTTTTCTAACTCATCCTTCATTCATTTATAGAAAAGGTCTCCCATAAGAAATAGTGGAACAAGGAATGTAGATCAACCCATTCCACTACATGTTTAAGAAGAAACCCCAAATAAACATGTTTCCCATACCAAATTCAGGACCGCTTTCACTATTTTGGCCCAGACTATGGCTTCTTAGAATGACCAATAGGTTGTTTCCCTATCTAATCCAATTGTTGGCATAGCAACAGCTAGGATCTGAGACTTTACTCAAATGAATCCTCTATTATTTTCTAAATCCAAGTCTAAGGATGATTCATACGAGTTCTCAGATGGTGTGAAGAAAGTAACAGACATCATGGGTGTTACTTCTAATGAGAGTGCTGATTTAGCTAATTACCAAATGCAAGAAATGACTCATACTTGAGTCAAGCAGTAGAAGGAGACTAAGGTGTTGAAAAAGGTCCTATAGAGTGGGTGGAGTTTTTTGCAATCTTCTTAGACATATTTTTCCCTCTCGATTTTAAAGAGGGCAAGGTGCAGGAGTTTGTCAACCTAAAATAAGGTAACATGAGTGTAAATGAGTACTCACTCAAGTTTATCGAGTTAGGAAGGTATGCTCCGACTATGGTGGCTGATTCTATGGCTAGAATAAGTAATATTGTGTCTAAGGTTACAAAGAATATTATTAAGGATCCAATAATATTTATGTTTGTTAAGGAGATGGACCTTTCTAGATCTATGGTCTATGCTCAGCAGATTGAGGAGGAGAAGCTCAAAGAAAAGGAAAGAGAGAATAAGAGTGCAAAAAGTGGTATCTTCAACTTCTCATAACAAAGGTCTGATGGTGTAAATCTTTATTAGTTCCACTAGAAATCTTTATCTCTAGCCCAATCTTTAGATAGTGCATCAGTTCCTATGTTCAGGCCAGATGATAGGGATAAAATGCTAGGCTCTAAGTCCCAAGGTAGCGTAATAGTGGTCATACAAATCTAATTTGTAAGAGATATGGTAGGAACCATCATGGAGAGTGTCGAGAAGGAACTAATGTGTGTTTTGGTTATGGCTATCCATGCCACAAGATTAGGGATTACCCTATTATTTCCTATAAGGGAAATGATTTTTGTCAACAGGGTCAGTCTAACTTTTCATCAGCTCTAGTAGGTCACCTAATTGAGCATAGTGCCACCTCCAGTGCCATCAGTAGGTAGCATTAAAACCAACTTTATTCTCCCAGACTCGACAGGATCAGGAAGGTTCTCTTGATGTGGTTACGTGTACGTTACAAGTCTTCTATCTTCATATTTATGGATAGTTAGACGCCAGAGCTTCACTTTTTATGTGATCTTTATATAGTTGTAGACATTGGTGTCAACCCCAATATATTAGCAGATCCCTTCTCAGTGTCTACCCAAGTGGATAGTTCTATTACAACCAAATGGGTATATAGAAATTTCTCAATCATAGTATCTCAAAATTATACTTTAGTTGACCTTGTAGAGTTAGAGATGACCGATTTTGACATCACTCTTGGAATAGATTAACTCCACTTATGATATGCCTAATTTGACTATAGAAATAGAATAGTATAGTTCCAATTACCTATTGAACTTGTCATAGAATAGAGGGGTAGTACTTCAGTTCTTATAGGTTGATTTGTCTCCTAGCTTAAGGAAATAAAGATGATATCCAATGGTTGTATTTAAAATCTCATCCCAATCAAGGACTCAAATTCTAAAACTCTAAGTCTTGAGTCAGTTCCAGAAGTGAATGAGTTCCAAAAAATATTCCCTGGAGATCATCCTGAAGTTTTCCCTAAAAGAGAAATTGACTCTGGAATACATCTCCTCCCAGATACCCAACCTATCTCAAATCCACCATATAGAATGGCTCCTAGTATGCTTATGAAATTTAAGGATTAGTTATAAAATCTCTTAGATAAGGGTTTATAGAGCCTAGTATTTCTCTGTGGGGTGCTCTAGTTCTCATCGTACGTAAGAAAGATGGCTCCCTCAGAATATGCATTGACTACTATCAGTTGATAAAAGTAACAATCAAGAATAAGTATCCTCACTCCAAGATTGATGACTTGTTTGACCAACTTCAGGGTGCAAGCTATTTCTCTAAGATAGATCTTAGATTCATCTATCATTAACTTTGATTTAGAGAATGTGACATCCCAAAGGCAGCCTTCAGAACTCAGTAAAGTAACTTTGAATTTCTAGCTATGTCTTTTGGACTAACGAATGCACCTGTAGCTTTTATGGATGTGATGAATAGGGTGTTCAAGTAGTACTTGGACATGTTCATTATAGACTTCATAGATGACATCCTCATCTATTCTTGTAGTAAAGTTTATCATGCATACTATTTTAGGATTGTATTGCAGAACCTTAAAGATCTCCAGTTATTTGCTAAGTTCAGCAAGTGTTAATTCTAGTTGAGATTAGTAGATTTCCTTGGTCATATCATTTTCAATTATGGCATTTGAGTTGATCCTTAAAAGACCAAAGATATAAGAAACTGGCCTAGACCCATTTCTTCATCAAATAGTAGGAGTTTCTTAGGTTTAGCTGGTTACTGTAGATAGTTTGTTGAAGGATTTTATTTTATTGCTTCTCTTATGTCTTGCATGACCTAAAAAAAGTCAAATTTTAGTGGTCTGATTATTGTGAGAAGTGTTGTTAGGAGTTGAAGTCTCAACTCACTTTCGCTCCAGTATTTACTCTACCAGAGGGTTCAAATGGGTTTGTAGTTTATTGTGATGCTTCAAGAGTTGGCCTTGGTTGTGTGTTGATGTAGTGAGGTAAGGTCATATCCTATGCCTCTAGACAGCTTAAACCTTATGAGAAGAATTACCCGACCCATGACCTTTTGTTGCAGCATTTGTCTTTGCCTTAAATATTTGGTGAAATTACCTTTACGAGGTTCATATTGATGTATTTATAGACCATAAGAGTTTACAGTATGTTTTCATGTAGAAAGATCTGTATATCCATTATATAATGTGGCTTGAATTGTTGAAGGACTATGGTATGAGTATGTTGTATTGCCTGGTAAGGCTAATGTAGTGGCTGATACCCTTAGTAGATTGTCTATAGGAAATGTTGTGCATGTTGAGGATAATAAGTAGGATTTAGTCTGTGAGGTTCATTATCTTGTTAGAGTAGGTGTTTGATTGATTGAATTGGGCGAATATAGTATATGGGCTCAGAATGATTCAAAATCTTCATTAGTGGACGAAATGAAAGAATAACAGGACAGGAATCCTATTTTTGTCAAGTTGAAGGAGTTAGTTCTGGATCAGAAGGTTGTGGTTTCTCCTAAGGGGGAGAGAGTGTGCTTTGGTGTTAGGGAAAGTTATGTGTTTCAAGTGTGGATGCTTTGACACAAAAAATATTAGTAAAGGCATGTGGTGCGGGATATTCTATTCGCCCAGGGGGCACAAGATGTAGCATGATTTTAGGGAAATATATTGGTGGACTGGTATGAAGAATGATATTATAGAATTTGTGGCAAAGTGTCTGAATTGTTATTAGGTTAAGGTTTAAAACCAAAGGCCTAATAGTAAACTTCAGGAGTCAACATGATTCAATTTTGTTCATTGTAGATAGAATTGGAAGTCGTGAACATGGATTTTTTTATAGGGTTACCGTATGCACATCGTCAACATGATTCAATTTTGGTCATTGTAGATAGAATGACAAGTCAGCTGATTTCTTGCCAGTTCATACTCCATATCAGCTAAGGTTTATGCTAGACTCTATCTTAGCGAATTGGTAAATTTGCATGGGGTTCTATTGACCATTATTTTAAATAAAGGTACTTAGTTTACTTCTTATTTTTGGAAGGCCTTTCAGAATGGTCTTTGTACCCAAGTTTAACTTAGTATTGATTTTCATCCTCAAACAAATAATCAGGCTGAGAGGACTATTTAGACCTTAGAGGATAAGTTGAGGGCTTGTGTTAGTAACTTCAAGGGTAGTTGGGATTACCACTTATATTTGATTGAGTTTTCCTACAACAACAGCTATCACTCTAGTATTCAGATGGCTCCATTTAAGGCTCTCTATAGAAAAAGGTGTAGAAATCCTATTGGTTGGTTTAAAATAGGTGAGGCTTCTTTGATAGGGCTAAATTCAATGTATGAGGTAATGGAGAAATTTTAGTTTATTCGAGAAAGGTTGAAGACAGCCCAGAGCCAACAGAAATCCTATGCCGATAAGAGAAGAAAAGATTTAGAATTTGATGTTGGTGACTTGGTTTATTTTAAAATTTAACCCATGAAAGGGGTGAAGAGCTATTGCTGGAAAGGGAAGCTTAGTCCCCGCTATGTTGGACCATATAGGATTTTGTGCTATTTCAAAAAGGTAGGTTATGTGTTAGAGTTACCTGTTGAGTTAGCATCTGTGCATCCCATATTTTATGTCTCTTTACTAAAGAAATATATTAGCGACCCTGCTTCAGTGGTACCCTTAAACAGTTTGGATGTGAAAGATAGCCTTTTCTATGAAAAAGTCCCAGTTGAGATCCTTGACCATCAGATCTATAGGTTAAGGAATAAAAAAGCTGCTTTGGTTAAGGTTTTATAGAGAAATCAGTCCGTTGAGGGAGCTACTTGGGAAACAGATACAATATGGGAACCAAGTATCACCATCTTTTTTCTACGGATTTAGATTTAACTTGAGGTGTCGGTTTTCCTTAAATTGACTCACTCATTTTCTATCTCATCTATCCAACCATCCTTATGCCATAGCGTGTATTCATGAATTTGGTTCAGTGAATGCATCAGGTTTCAAATTTAGTTACTTAATCATGATTCAGCTAATAATTATTCAATACATGACCTCAGTATTATTAGTATCTCAGCTTACACAATTTTATTTGGTGACGAATGATCCCAAAGGGAGATATTGTAATACCCTACAAGATTCTAGATGATTTTTCAGCTATTCAACCAATGTTTAATAGTCCCAAAGCCATTTAATTTACCATAAGTACAAGTGACATGGCCTTTTCAGACCTTAAGATTTTGAATGTTTTATTTTTGGCCTTCCTGAGTTTGAAATGTTAATTTATGAGTTGAAAATTTTTCGAGATATTAAAAGGGTCATCAGAGAGAGTTTTGGAATTTATGGATGGGACTTGGGGTGTTTGAACCACAGAGGTAGAATGTCTCCATGATTTTAACGTGCCATAGAGACTAGACCTCCACGATACATGGTGTGTCACGGAGGTTAGTCTCCACGATACACACCGAGTCTAGAAGGCAAGCCTCTACGATAGCCTCTGTGCCATGGAGGCTGTGAAATCCTGCTTTTTCATTTATGGTTCTGTAACTCCCTAAAAATGGGTCCCGAGATGTCACATGATGCTTAGGACCATAGGTGATCCCAAGATAACACTTGTACTGGCATACTGCTAAACAAATGAATTACCTATGTATAAGATGACTGAAGTTATTGTGCGAAAATACAATCAGGATGAAATCTAGAAAATAATACAATACTGATACAATTTTACACTCTGATGAAACTAAAGAGTAGAATTAAAATTACATGACTGACTATGACTGACATCTGTGAAGCCTCTACTATACTTACCATAGATAGCTGGGACGTGACTCCAACTAGCACTAATCAATACATATGAGTAATAAAGTAAAGTACATAAATAATATCTAACTAAAGTCCCCGAAGTTAGAGGACTCATCGTCTGCAGGCTGGAATCTACAACTGTCTAATCGTGATATATGGACTACAACTAAACCGGTACCTACATTATTAAACAATGTAGCACATAGACATATATGTGGATCAGTACTTTTGGAATGTACTTAGCATATGGGGGTGAATGCATAAGTAAAACAATATCTCAATATTCGTATAAAAATGTAAATAATGTGTGCTAAGTATAAATGACTCACATTGGCTGGAATAACTGAAAGCTGAAAATCAAGAATCATGAATGATAAAACATACTGTATAAATCATGTGAGTCATAACACTTAGTTCTAAAAGCTTTACTTTTACTCTTTCTGCTAGTGGACTAAGTAGAATTGAAGTTGTCTGCTTTCAAATCATGGAGGTTAAGTGAAAAAGGACTCACCTTTGTATCTGTACACTAAAAGCTGAAGTCTCATAGCTAATGACTTATGTAAAACAATATCTGAATAAAATTGTGAGCCTTTACACTTAGTTTCTAAAAATTATTCAGTTATTTTGTTTTACGACTTAGGCTTTAGGGAGGTTGTTCTAACCGGCATACGCTATGTGAGCTATCATAGTGTCCAACGTCTAGTTCCCCTAAGGGTAAAACTTCATGTTGGGGAGAGGTGTCATACTCTTGGCAAGGAGTATAACCTAAGGTAAGTGATCACCGCTATAAAAGTTATCCATATACAAATGGGAATAATTTGATAATCTGAACCTACGTTGGCTCGTAGTTCTGGGGAAGTAGGATGCGCTAAACCCACATTTCCCTCTCTATTCTAAATACTACTCCCCTTAATCTGTATACTTAATCTATAGAAAATCCACTTTAAAATTAGCATGAGTGTTTACTATGAAAATCAGTTATGTATCTATTTACTTTAAACTGTAATCAAAACTGTAAAGTAGATATCATATCTAAACTGAGGATAAAAAGACCAAATCTTGTTCAAAATTTGAGTATAAACTAATCATAGGATTCCTGAAAGCATAATCTTCTTGAAATATCAATATTCAAACTAGGGCTTAATAACCCATACTTTAAATTCATGTCAAATCAAAATCATACTTCATGCTCAATAATCTTCTTGAAATACTTCTATAATTTCAGTCAAGTTAATGAAATCAAAATCACAATACGAATCTTATGGATCAAAACATGAGCATGCAAAATCTTGATATACTAAAGCCGTGGAATCTCATGCTTTCTTTCATATAACGTGCAACATAATATCATGTTTAAATCTCAATTGAAAATCCTTAATTCCAGCATAAATAGAGGACAACAAGCATGAACTTTAACACTTAAATCACTTTACAAATCCATAAAATCAAAACAAGATAAGTTGGGTCTGACCTCTATTTGCAATATACGTAAACTCAACTTTAAAACTAGTTTTGGGCATAAGTATGAAAGAGTATCCTTGTTCATAACTCCACATACCTTATTTGATAAATTGAATGTGAAAGCTTGAACTTTGAATCTCTAATGGTGTTCTTGAAGGTTATTCTTGAATTTTTTGAACCCGGAAGCTTGGATTATTAACTTTCTTGGAGAATATTTGGTGGAGTTCTTGGTGTTCTTGAAGGGGATAGGGTTTTCTTGGAGAGAAAGAGATGAATTATGATGTATCTATTGCTTTTGGGGCTGAAATTAAGTGTTATGGACGGATTTGGGTAAGGGGAAGTGACCAAAGTGCCTCTAGACCTTTAGGAGCTTAAATAGCATGTGCAAGATTTGCATAACGCAATTGCTATTGCATTGTATCGCATCGATGATCGATGCATCTCATCCTAATCGCGCTGGATTAATGCTTCACATGGAAAATGCCATAACTTTTCGATCAGGTATCGAATTAAGGAGATATTGGTATCGTTGGAAAGCTAATTCAATTAAATAAATTTTGATGGGTCTTGAGCTGCAAATTTTTATGTATGTAAGAAGTTATACACATTCAAAGTAGACCCTTGTAGAATCAAATACTAAACTTTATTTGAATAAAAGGCTCTAAGCTCAACTTTGCTCTAAATAATTCTTATGAATATTTTTCACCTCGAAAGCACATCAAACACGAGGATAAAGATCATGAAACTTGTAATAACATGGGAATCATTTGGATTTTAGCTTATACACATAGGAACGATGGTTCAAAGACTAGCCCAAAATTATAGGGTATTACATTATCTCACCCTTGGAAACATTCGTCCTCGAATTAGGTTGATTAGACTGAGGGTACTAAGGCAACTATGATTATATTCTTAACATGCATGACTGAAAAAATTATTGCATAACTAATCCTAAAACATAATACATGAACTGAATATCATGAACTGGACTGAATTCTTGATTATATCTAATGACATGAGAATAGTTATAAGGATGAGATAGGGACGAGAGAGTGGACTTGTGAGTAACCATTACCTTAGATGGATCTGGTTTCATGAAGAAAAGATGAAAGGTTTAGGACATGAATGCTCGGGGTATTACAATACATCTTCCCCTTAGGATATTTCGTCCCATAAATGATACTGACTTGGCTGAACTACTAAGAAAAGACGGAGATGGTGCACGGGACACTTACAGACTGAATCATGACTGAATATCTAGAATTTGAAATAGATGCATGATGCATGAACGGAGCTAAATTCACAAATTACATAGATGAGAACAAACTACCTATTGAAATGGCCATATTCATGATACTTCGGATAGTAAAACTGGATGGAAAGTTGGAAATCTATAGGAGCTTTTCTGATTGATTGTTAAATAGGATTGCAGGCTATATGGACTGGATCATACTGATTTCCCATACTCAAATGGAGTATTTCTTCAACACTCTTCAACAAAATTTAAATAATATTAGAGAGCAAAGAATCTTTGGCATGATCTAAACAAGACATCTGACTAAGGAATCACTACATTGATACAACTCTATAGCATGGAACATAGGCATATAAATCGTATGCTAGGATAGAATTACTAGGCCTTAAGAAATTCAACTTCTTACTTTCAAGCTTAACAACATTTCTCAAATACTCCCTCAACTATACGATTTCACATAAATACCACATTCATTGATTCAACTTCTAATTCTCATGTGGTCATTCATAAATCTATCTACTAATGTCTAAACTGAACTAAGCCCTCTCACCATGATCAAGTCTAACTCAAAATCACAAGGTATAAGATATAACACCATAACTAAAATAGACTACAGACAAGATAAGTGATACGCCAAGTTGCTCTACCGATGCAATATACGACACATTGTGTTGCCCCCTACCAACATGATGTGATGCACCCCAGCCATATCACGTTGCCTTACTATTTTTACCATACAAATAGTTCTCAAACCTCGCTCAAAAAATCTAAAACTTACATAAGATGTGCTATCGACAACTCCGATCATGAATTCACTTAAAGATTTACCTTCCAAGGTTCGGAAGGTCAAAAACTAAAGCACACTGCATTCATCAACTTATACACCAACATAACATTCACGCCTATTGTTATAACTATATATGAATGTCTAAACAAACACCTATAATAGCATACTCCTCATATTCTTTAAACCTCTATCACAACAACTCCCACGCACTACACCAAGAACATACATACTCAAATTTCAACTAACCATAACATGTATCAAGGACTTGACCTAAATCTTACTTCATACTTATGGCCTTAGCTAAAACAAGCATACAATGATCTTTCATCGACAAAACACATTTACTCATCACAAATATCATTACATAAGGAGGGGTCACTAAAAGGTTAGAATATGAGATCTTAAAGCATGGAAGGCTACTATACATAACTTGAAACTTAACTAAGGCCTGAGGAATAGAGGATCAACATCATAGCTTCATCAAAGAGATCTAAATTGAGGGCATACATGGCTATAAGATGAATCTCGCTGATCATTAGGAGTGTAGCATGAGTTATGGAAACTGAGCATACTATAAAGCATGAGTACATGAGTCAAGAGCTTTATGACCTGAGTTTGGAGTTCATAAATTCCTAGAACATGATTCGTACTGCTGAATGAACTAGAACTCCTCATATAAGGGGCTAGGAGAGTATATAATTTTCTATGATATGCATAATCAGAACTATGATCATGGAGCTGACACTTAAGGTATGGGTAGATATCATGATAACTGAAATACTAATACTAAATTAAGAATAAGTCGGGCATCTTTCTCCCACACTGACAGCACTACTAGAATCTGAGAATCTGACTTGGTTACTTATCCTATCATCTCCCCTTAGATTTAATCCATTATTCTAAGTCTTTGGAACCCCTTTACTAAACTCTAACTGAACTGCAACCACTTTACTCCAGAGCCTGGGGTATAATAATACATGTAAATAATAGAACTTAACCCAAAAGACTACACCTGAAAGTGTAAAACCCACTGCTAATACTTCCTTCTGAGATACAACTCTATCTTTCTATAGCCCCAATAGTCATCATATAATACTTGAACACTTACTAACTTAAAATATTCATGAGTATCCCCATAGCCAGAGTGAACACCATTTAGTGCTTCAACTCATATTTCTATTGCTCAATCTTCAAAGACTCAAACTTAGATTCTAACACTTAACATGGATATCACTAAACCTTTAATAAACCATACTACTTCCATCATAGCCTACCAATATCATTTCTCTAAATTATATTTCTAAACCATGAGAATCAAGATCATATCAAAAGGCTCAACATCATCAATCATAACTCCTTAACTTAGCTATTAAGAACACCATGAACTACATAACTAGCCTTTTTCTACTTACCAACTCAAGGGTAATACTAACCACACACAATACTTAATAATCTTTGAAAATAGTGCAACCCCATATCACCTTGGGCACACCTCTACAGTATACCTACAACAACATACTTAATCTCAAATCAATAAACTTAAATTCTTGCATTCACTATTTCAAGCCTATTGGTTCGCTTTCATATAACTAGCATCACTAACCAATTAACCATTACATCTACCTTGATGATCATCAACTGTTCAAACTTAGTGTCTAGGGCTAGGCATGATTAACAACTAGTGTCTAGGGCTAGGCATGATTAACAACCCAACCTCACTTACTATTCTTACTTGGAAGCTATAAAACAAGACATCAAGAAACACTAGTCCACTAGAACCCCATAATAACAATAATTGATCACGACCGTATGACCTATATTATTTTAATTAATTAGCACATCCTCCCTCAACACATCACTACTATTTACCCACTATACACCTAAATTTCTTTCATAGTTCTATAAGTTTCAACTAAACTCCTTTTTTTAACCTCTAGGAAAGCCTAAATTAACAATACTAAACCACCTAATACCTCATTAATAATATATACTTTTTGAACAAAATAGTTACCATCAATAACTACTTTCATACTTCAATAAATAATAATTCACCTTAACTAATAACTCCTTATCTACTTTTCACTAAACTAACACACCTGGACATATCACCATAACATAAAATCTATAGCATGCGTAAGTTTATCTCTATATAAAATCTATAGCATGCGTAAGTTTATCTCTATACTTTCTATCAATCATCATTCCCACTTTTCTTGTCACTACACTTATATACCCATACTTCCAACTATAAGAAGGTTCTACTACCTATAAAACATAACACTCCAAGTTGCAATATCCCTCAAATGCAAACTCTATTCAAAAACCTAGGTTCATACTATCTCCTTTTATGAGCATTATCTATATTAAAGGAATAATAAGGAATATGAATGCATATCTTATTCTGTCTTAACTGAACAACTCATATGAATGAGGTCATAAATTATAACACACTAGTGTGCTCCTCTCAAGCCCCTTGTATGACTTCTAAAGTTAGTGATAGTAAATCTGAGAGCATTATCTTAGTGTGAATTATAACTTGCTCATCATGTGATCTCAAGAGTATAACATAGATGGAGAATTATGGAGTAACATATGAATCGATAGAAGTATTTGAGAAAAGAACTTTACAACACAATCTAGAGTATGAAAGAAACAAAACTTTTCATAAATGCCTTATAGCCTCTCCAAGAAAAGTACAGATGTCTCCGTACCATTCTGTAAGACTCTACTAGACACGTCTTCAAAGAAACCCTAGGATACTTGAACCTTGTGCTCTGATACAAAGTTTGTAATGCCTCAAAAATGGGTCCCGAGATGTCACACAGTGCTTAGGACCACAAGTGATTCCAAGCTAACCCTTGTACTGGCATACTGCTAAGAAACTAATTTACATATGTATAAAATGACTAAAGTTATTGTGTGGAAATATAATCATGATGAAATCTAAAAAATAATACAATATTAATATAATTTTACATTCTGATGAAACTGAAGAGCAAAAGTAAAATTACGTAATCGACTCAAACTGACATCTATGAAGTCTCTACTCAACTGACTATAGATAGCTGGGACGCAACTCAAACTACCACTAATGAATACATATAAGTAAGTAAAGTACATAAATTACATCTAACTAAAGTCCCTGAAGTAGGACTCATCATCTGCTGGATGAAATCTGCAACTGTCTAATTGTGATAGATGGACTACAACTGAACCGGTACCTACATTATTAAATAATGTAGCACATAGACGTATATATGGATTATTACTTTTAAAATGTACTGAGCATATGGGAGTGAATTCATAAGTAAAGTAATATCTCAATATTTGTATAAACTTGTAAAATAATGCATGCTAAGCATAAATGACTCACATTAGCTGGAATAATTGAAAGCTAAAAAATCATGAATCATGAATGATTAAACATACTGTACAAATCTTGTGAGTCATAACACTTAGTTCTAAAAGCTATATTTTTACTCTTTATGCTAGTGAACTAAGTAGAACTAAAGTTAAGTCTTTTTTCAAATCATGAAGGATAAGTGAAAAAGGACTTACCTTTGTATCTGTAAGCTAAATTATAAAAATCTCATAGCTAATGACTTATGTAAAACAATATCTGAATAAAATTGAGAGCCTTTTCACTATGTTTCTAAAAGTTGTTTTATTATTCTATTTTAGGACTTAGGCTTTAGGGAGTTTCTTTTAACCGACATACACTACGTGAGATATCATGGTGTACAATATCTAGTTCTTCTAAGGGGAAAACCTCACGTTGGAGAGACGTCCAATACTCTTGCCAATAAGTATAACCTGAGCCAGGTGATCACATCTGTCACTATCATCCATCAAGAAATAGAAATAATCTGATAATTATAACCTACGTTGGCTTATTGTTCTAGGGATGTAGGATGCGCTAAACCCACATTTCTTGCTGGGTGCTAAATGCTACTCCCTTTAATCTGTATGCTCAATTTATAGGAAATCCACTTTAAAACTAGCATGAGGGTTTACTATGAAAACCAGTTATGCATCTGTTACTTTAGACTGTAATCAAAACTGTAAAGTGGATTCCATATCTTAATTGAGGATCAAAAAATCAAATCTTGTTCAAAATTTAAGAATAAACTAATGATAGGATGCCTGAAAGCATAATCTTCTTTAAATATCAATAGTCAAACTAGAAAAAATAAAAAATTCTTTAAATTCATGTCAAATCAAAATAATACTTCATGCTCAATAATATTCTTGAAATACTTCAATAATTTTTGTCAAGATAATAAAATGAAAATCACAATATGAATCTTATGGACCAAAACATGAGCATGCGAAATATTGATGAACTAAAGCCTTTGAATCTAATGCTTTCTTTCATATAACTTGCAACATAATATCATGCTTAAATCTCAATTGTAAATCATTAAATAAAGCATAAATAGAGGAGAACAAGCATGCACTTTAACAGTTAAATCACTTTACAAATCTATAAAATCAAAACAAGATAAGTTGGGTATGAACCCTAATTCCAATATACATAAATTCAACTTTGAAACTAGTTTTTGGAACAAGGATAAAAAACTATCCTTGTTCATAACCCCACATACCTTATTTGATAAACTGAATGTGAAAGCTTGAACTTTGAATCTCTAATGGTGTTTTTTAAGCTTATTCTTGAAGTTCTTGAACCTGGAAGGTTGAATTATTAACTTTCTTAGAGAAAAGTTGGTGGAGTTCTTGGTGTTCTTGAAGGGTCTAAGGCATTCTCGGAGAGAAAGAGATGAATTATGATGTATCTTATGCTCTTGGGGTTGAAATTAAGTGTTATGGATAGATTTGAGTGGGGGGAAGTGACCAAAGTACCCCTAGACCTTTAGGAACTGAAATAGCACGTGAAAGAGTTTCATTATGCGATTTCCATTGTATTGCGTTGATAATCGCGTCAATGACCAATGCGTTGCATCCCATTCGTGTCGGCTTACTTCTCACACAGAAAATGACATAAATTTTTGCTCATGTATCTAATTAAGGTAAAATTGGTATTGTTGGAAAGCTAATTCAATTAATACGATTTGATGGGTCTTGAGCTTCAAAATTCTATGTATATGAAATGTTTTAAACATTCAAAGTAGACCCTTATAGAATCGAATACCAAACTTTGGATGAATTAAAGGCTCTAAGCTCAACTTTGTTCTTAGTGATTCTTTTGAACATTCTCACCTCGAAAGCACATCAAACATGAGGATAAAGATCATAAAACTTATATTCACATGGGAATCATTTGGATTTTAGCTTATACATATAGGAACGACGGTTCAAAGACTAGCTCAAAAATGCGGGGTATTACAGGTTCATGAGGGCATTTTGGTATTTCCCCCTCTCTCTAAACACCCAATTGACATTTTAAATCTCAAGAGCGGAATAATTTACCCTATTATTCATTATTTAACAACGTAAAATAATTCCCCATTCCCAATAACAGAACAATTAAAAGTTTCTCCCAAGAATTCACAATTCAAGGTCCTAATACCAAATTTTCTTTAAAGATTAAAGTAATTCAGGTATGCGGTATATCCATCAATGGGTTATTTCAACCCATTGAGTCCTAAGAATCTCTTTTTTTTCAAGTATAAACCCCTTTCCCTCTTTTGATGAAATTTCAATGTTAAGTATGAATTTATCCAATTTTCTCTTAATTGTTTTGAATAAAAACTATGAAGTTATGTTTCCACTTACATGCTTTATAATATCAGTCACCCATATCATGTTCAGTTGATACCATGTCAATTTAGCAAGTTATAAAATAAACTATGTAAGTATGTTGCCTACATAAGTTTAACATTTTCCTGTACTCATAATCATGAATTTTATTAGTATAGTGAAATATAATATATTTTGGGTCTATGAATCATGAATTTCCTTACAAAACTGTAAGATGTTATTATACTAAAGTGTTGTTTAGTGTGGGTGGGTTATGAGCACCTGATACCTATATGTTTACACATGTTTCAAATTTTTAAGTTTTAAGTCAGTCTAATCGTGATTTTATCATCATATTAAGATTATCATATTCATGTTGAGAAATTATGATTCTAGTTAACTTAAATCAATACTAGTGTCAACTCAGTTAGGAGTAAGATTTAGAACCGATCAAACCTAGGGATAAAGGCCCACCTGCTGGTATAGGCTACAGAGATCTTTAGTAGAACTATCTAAGTTCCAGAACTATGTATCCATCGTAGGTTATGAGATATCACCCGCTAGTAGAGGACTGTCACTCTCTTATGGGTCATTCAACAGTAGATGACTGACACCCTAGTCGTTTGAGACATCAAATTAGTGGATCCACACAGCCAGTGTTAGTACTAGTGGCAAGGTACTAACACCCTTCCAACTAGAGTTACAAGTTGAACTCGAATTAGCTCAGATTGGGGCGTGTTGGTTACATGATAGGTCCCATAGTTTCAGTTTATTATTCAAATTACATAAGCTTAGGTTTGCATGATCAAGTTTTCAATTTATCATCTATTTAGTCAATTAGTTTTACAGATTATTTCAGTACATGATCTTGCATTTATTTTACATGTTCATGCATTTATGTTTAGTATCCATATGTAATTAAGTTAGTACCTATCTCATGAACCAGTACATTCAAAGTACTAATTGCATACTCTCTATTTTTTTATATTGATTTCACAATATAGGTTCAGGTGCTTAGTTCTATGATTTTCCTTAGTCAATTCAGTGCTACTCAACAGCAATTATGGTGAGTCCTCATCCATTGAGGACAAGTTATTTGTAATTATTTTTAGTAGTTCCTTTATTCCAGTCTATCAGAGTTAGTTAGGGCTTTTCCCATCAACTCCTCATCTTTTAGAGGCTTTTATATGTTCAAACTTGTTTTTATTTTTATTAGTAGTTTCAGGCACACTGGGTATTGTTTCAGTAATTTATCTTGATAGAGGTTTTATCATTTTAACTTCTACATATGATGCTTGTATTATTATTTTATTCTGTGCTCACAATAGGTACCAGATCATGGGTTAACTTGAGGTCACTTGTGGCCTTAAGCACCATGTTATGACTAGTGGTAGCCTTTGTCTATGAAACCACTAAATTATAAACTTTAAACTCCTATTGTGTGAAATACTCATCAATAACACTAAAGGATAAACTTAAAAAAACTAGTTACTAAAATACTCCCCTTTACCACTAAACGATAAAAGCATAATACCTATTATGTGGGAAAACTCTTAACTATACCACTAAGCTATATATAACCTTGTTGGTTGCAATCCCCTTTGTTATTTTTTCTTTGGGATCTATTGGAATTTGCTAAAAGAAATTCCTTTTGATCCAAGTATAAATTAGCTATCTGATGTGGTGTTGCTCTCCACCCAAGAAAACTGTAATGTTAGTGTTATATATATGAAGTGTAAATTTAAGTGCCCTTGTTTTGTTAATAACTATTTGAATGTGTTATTATAATGTATAATATCTATAAGTCCTAGAGGAGTCCCAAATTTCTAGAAGAAGTGACACTAATTTATTCATTTAATCTTCTATTTTGTGCTTCACCTTTGTTACGTTGCTATTAATATTTCACTCAATTTTCTTCATCCTGGTGGAAATTTAAATTGAAAATTAAATATGAAAGACAACCTAACACTCTTTTTCATAGATAATAACATTGTACATATTTGCATTGGGACAACAACTTTCCTTAGTTTAGTAGGTAGGATAGCCAGTTCAAAAATGGAGTAACAATTTTTTCCAAGGGATAAATAATAGGAAAAAATTATGGGACTTGTGTCTTTCATCACAAATTTGTGCCCTGTACCAAACGAACTAATTGGAGAAGAGTTGAATATGGTCTGTCATTTCCAAGTTTCAAAGGTTTAAATTGGCTATAATCAACACTCTAAAAAATAAGAAGAAGAGGGAACTCATACATTTTGATGTTTCAAGGACTTGCTACATGAAAAAACTCATAGCATCACTCCCAAATAGGACTGCTAGAGATGTCCACCTACAAAATATAAACATATCAAAATACCATAATCTAGACACACCACATGTAATAGATAATATGGAGAAGTTTATTCCAACTGTGGCTCGTAATGAGTGGTAAATTTATCACTTATTTACATCCAAATTCGTGCACACTACTATGATTTAAAAATATGATTGAGACAAATTTGTCAGTTGAATGCACTAATTTCCATATTTCACAGTTATATAGGTGATGAGAAGGAAAGAAATAGCATTGAGCTTAAAATGGATCAACAAGAGTAGAGTGGTGCAAAAGATTAAAGACCCTAATCAGGAAATGGTCTTATTTATTTCGATTGTAGTATTAGGTCCATGATCGCAACCATTCAAGCTAGGTCAAATTCCACCGATTGCAATGATCTTATGAAGGTCACAATGGCTGCAGCCGTGGACAAATTGTCGTTATTGTGGTATCACGGCTTTATTCCCAGGAGTAGTTTTTTAATGTTATCTAGATGACCCCAAATCCCTTTAAAGACTAAAACTCTTTCTTATTTTTCATTCATCAGCTTTGTAAAATTGAACGGGGAGACTTTAAAAACCATATAAAATTGGGGAAACTTAGTATGGTTAATTTCTCAATTAGTTTTGGTTGTAATTGAAGTTGGATATGGGATTACTCTTGATTGAAATTTGAATGGAAGCATTGAACAATCAATTTGGTATATTTCTTTTCCCTAACTTAATTAGTATCTAAACAATTTATCTTGGAATTATGTTGGAATATGGTGTAAATATTTGAGGGTTGTGATTTATCGGTGTAGATTCTTTATTGTTACTTGTGGGTTTCATTATTCTTTTCCCTAGACTCACTCCTCAAGTATCAGTCTAATGTGATTTGAGCTTTATTAACAATGATCATCCTATATCAAAACTACAGTATAGGTGAGCATGATAAAAATAGCGCCATTGTTAGGGAGTGAGACTTAGTTTTCACTTGTACGGTGTTGATCGTTGCTTTGGTTATACCCATGGTGATTTTTCTTTATTTTTTTTGTTGTTTTTGTTTCCTTATAGATGATTTCAATAATGTCCACAACACCATGAGTGACCATGCAAGTAATGCCAGGACTTTCGATGGTCCCCTTGATGATAATGAGCAACTCCGTGATGTGGGATATATGGGTGCTATCCGTATCCCACCTAATCAAGGGAACATGGTATTCCACATAACTAGTGTTAGGTTTCATATGCTTTAAATGAAGGGTATTTTTGGTGGTCATGCTCATGAGTACCCAAACTTGAATTTGATGAATTTTGTGGAAATTTGTTCCCCATTTGATATCTCTCACACATCACAAGAGTCCATTCGGTTATGCCTCTTTCTACTTTCTTTAATAGCTGAGATGGTATTGTAGGTTTGATCTTTTCTAAATTGGTCAAACATACCATGGGATGAACTTACCATTTCATTATTAGACCGATACTTCCCACTATCCAAGATGATACATTTGTGTGATGAAGCCCTAAACTTTCGTTAATTGAATGAAGAGCCTCTATATAAGGTGTGGGAGATATTTAAGGGGAAGCTCATGTAATGCCCCAACCACAAGGTCCTAGAGAAGATTATTCTCCAAATCTTCTACCTTGCTATGGAGAAACTAAACAAAATCATGGTGGATAATGCAGCCGGGGGTTCACTTGTGAAGTTGTCTTATAATGTTACTACAAACTTTCTTGAGGAAGTCACCAAGAAAATTGGGTATGGCATACCTAAGACACTAAGGTAGATAAAGGGTATCCTACAACCTCCTGTGTTGATAAAGAGCAAAGGAAAAGAGATAAAGAGAAGGAGGAGAACATGGTAAAAATTATGACACAATTAGAGTTGATAATGAAATATGTGATGGGTGCACCCACAGAAATGGTGAATGTTGTGGCATCCAAGGGTTATGATAAAGAAGAATCCAAAAGGCTTGATGAATGAATTTGGTATTTGGCTAACTACCTAGTAGGTTCCCGCTTGGCCTATCAAAGGAAAAGTGGGAACCAAGGTTGGATGGATCGTGAAAGAGAGCGGGATTTACGTGATAGGGATAGAGATTGTGATTGGAGAGACAAGTAAAGGAAGTATGATAGATATGTTCTTCCCCATGACTGAGTAAAAGGAAAAGATTCCAATTCCATTAATCCCAAAAAATATAAAAATGAGGATGTGTTAGAAGGATCTTGATGAGAGTAGAGGGAACAGACAAGATGGTCCGAGAATTAAAAGGTGAATTTTTGCAAATCAACCAAACAGTTGTATCACACTCTACTTTAGTTAATAAATTAGACTCAAATTGGACGAATCTCCACTCAACTTAATGCTAGACAAAAAGGAGGCCATCCTAGTGATACTGTTGTGCATCCGAAAAATAATGCTCAAGTGTTGGCAATTCACACTAGGAGTGGAAAAAACCTTGGTGATCTTGTGGTGGTATTTTAAAAAGAGACCAATATTGAATAAACAAATATGAAGAAGAATCATGTGAATGATTCGAATAAAGAGGCTCCAAAGTCTCAAGAAAGGAATGAAAAAGAACTAATGCCAAGTGAAGAATTAGATGATGAAGAGGAAGATCGGAAGGTAGTTAAGAATGATAAATTGCAAAGGGGAAGATCTTGTGAAGTTAGTGATTACTGATTTTGGGGTTATTATCAGTATGGATTGGCTCCACTCATGCTATACTTCAGTTGACTGTAGAAATAGATTCGTTCAGTCTCTGTTTCCTAATGAATCAATCATTGAATAGAGGCATAGTACTTTAGTGCTTAGTGGTCAGACTGTTTCATATCTTAAGGCAAGAAAAATGATATCTAAGTGGTGTGTTTACCATCTTGTTTGAGTCAAACCTAGAGTCAATTTTAGAAGTAAGAGAATTTCCAGATATTTTCCCTAAAGATTTTCTCGGAGTTCCTCCAAAAAGGGAACTTGACTTTGGAATAGATCACCTTCCAGATACCCAGCCTATCTCTATTCTGCCCTGCAGAATGGCTCCAGTTGAGCTCAAAGAGTTGAAATAACATTTGAAAGATCTCTTAGATAAGGGATTCATCAGACCCAGTATTTCCCCATGGAAAGCTCCAATTCTTTTCATGTGTAAGAAAAATAGTTCTCTCAGAATATGCATCGATTACCATCAATTGAACAAAGTCACAACCAATAATAAATACCACTTTCCAGGATTGATGGCCTATTCGACCAACTTTAGGGTGATAGTTTTCTCTAAGATAGACCTCATATCCAGCTATCATCATCTTAGAGTGAGGGAATATGACTTCAGAACTAGGTATGGTCACTTTAAATTACTAGTTATGACTTTTGGAATAATGAATGCCTTAATAGCTTTCATGGACTTGATGAATAGAGTGTTTAAGCAGTACTTGTACATGTTCATCATAGGCTTCAGTGATAATATACTTGTCTTTTCCTATACTAATGATCATGGATACCATCTCAGAATTGTAATGCAGAATCTTAAAGCCTATTGGTTGTTTGCCAAATTCAGTAAGTGTGATTTATTATTTTCGGTGATGGCATTAGAGTTGACCCATAAAGAGAAAATGGCACAGACCCATCTCTCCATCAGGAGTTTCTTGGGTTTGGTTGGCTATTACAGATGGTTTGTTAAAGAGTTTTCATTTATTGCATCCCTCATGTATTGATTGACTTAGAAGAAAGTCAAATTCTAGTGGTCAGATTCTTATGAGAAGAGTTTTTAGGAGTTGAATACTCGACTCACCTTAGCCCAGTCTTGACTTAGCCAGATAGTTCAGATGGGTTTGTTCTTTATTTCGATGCTTCCAAAGTTGGTCTTGGTTATGTATTGATGCAAAAAGATTAGGTCATAGCCTATTCCACTAGACAACTTAATCCCCATGAAAAAAATTACCCTACCTATGATTTTGATTTAGCAGCTATTGTATTTGCGTTAAAAATATGAAGGCACTATCTATATGGGGTTCACATTGATTTGTTCATGGATCACAAAAGTTTGTAGTATGTGGTTTGTAAAGGTATTTAATACATCATCAGAGAAGGTGGCTTGATGTCACAACTTGAGGCTACACCTTAGTCGCGACAACAGTGCTTACGATCCCAAAAGACCACAAGCTAACCCATGGAGTGGTACCTATTGTGAGCACTGAATAATAGGGTAATAAGATGCCAATGTACGGAAATAACTGAATAATACCAAAGGTTTTACGTATTGAAATTTATATAATGAATATACTAAAAATCTGATTGAAATGATTAACAAATCAGTTGACTATCTGAAATGCCCAAAAGCCTCTAAAACTGACTAAAAAGAGTTGATGGGACAGGCCCCAACTAACTCCAACTGACAAACATAGAGAAAGTACTAAAATACTAAAGTAAACAAAAATAAACCACCATGTACTCTATAGATGAGGACTCGCCACGACTACAACTAATGATAGGTTTAACTATCTACGCACAGAAGCTTAAGCGTCTGAACTTATGATATTATACATCATAGCTTAAGAAAAGAGTATGCAGTCAGTAATTTAAATGTACTGGTATGAGAGATAAGGTTAGGATGATTTGCATAGGTTCAAGTGCATGAATAATAACAGACTGAATGAATAGAATGAGGTAACTGTATATAGATGCATGGAAATTATGAAATCTGCGAATGCATGACCAAGTATATAATATGATTATGAAATAATTGGTAAACTTAAATACTGATAACTTAATAACTGATAATTGTATGCTATGGCCAAATAAACTTGAAATTGAATTCTATATTGAATACTAAACTGAGACTCTGGGAGGTATCATATAATCGACATTCCCCAATTTGAGCTAATTAGGGTCAAACCTGTAACCCCAATTGGATGGGTGTCAGCACCATGCCATGGGTACTAACAATGGCTATGTGGATCCATTAAAATGAAGTCCCAAATGACTAAAGAGTCAACCTCTACTAGAAGGTTCCCTGGTGAGATATATGTCAACCCTCAACTAGCATGTAAACATCTCAAACCTACACTGGCTAGTAGTTCTAGAATGCAGGGATTGCTACTAAAAGTCATGCCCTCTACTAGTGTAATACCCCGCATGTTTCTAAGCTAGGAAGTGAATAAGTATTCCTACGTATGAAATCTCCTATCCTATTATTCATAATTGAGTACATGACTTACAATGAATATCGTAGTAAAAGGATAACTTATGATGCATTAAGCATGTTCATATAAGTCCATTAAGGTAATACAAGCTACGAGTTTTTGAATCCATCAAGTTTTAGTGTTTGATTTTGCAAGGGTCATCTTTGAATGATTATAACTCGATGTTAATGTGGTATTTTATCTGATTTAGTCCCACCAAATTGTAGAGAATCGAATTAGCTTCCCAACGATACCAATTTTGCCTTAATCTAATACCCGAGAGAAAATTATGCCCATTTTCATGAGAGACAGTAAGGATAGGCGATTGGTTAGGCACCGCCCAACCAAACATAGGCTATTGGTTAGATGCCGCCCAACCTAGCTTAGGCAATCACTTGGGCGCCACCTAAGTCAGTTCCAAGTGCCAAAAACACTCCGTTTTGAGTTATTTTAAGGGTAATTAAGTCTTTTAACACTCCTTACACGTCCCTAAACTTAACCCTACCAAATATATAACTTCTAAACATATTACAACCCTATTATCATCTCAAAGCTCATCATCCAAGAGCACTAAAAGAGAAAAACAACTAGGGTTGCGTAACTAAGCTTGAAGATCCAATTTCAAGGAAATTCCTCCGTCAATCATCAAGAATCTTCCTTCTAACGTATGCGTGATTTGATTTATGGATCCCTTTTATCCATAAAGTTCAAAAAACCTCTTTTTCATTATAAAGTATGATTTATATATTGTTGGGTGTTGATGATCATGTTGTTGATATTGGGTGATTCCCAAGATGGAAATCTTTATATGTTTTTTTGAATTTCATGATATCATATGAGTTCAAAATATGTAAATTTGGTTGTTCATGATGTATAATTTGATGATTTCACATATTCTTAAGATGTGCATGTAATGTGTTTGATAAAATACCTAATAAACTAAATCATGCAATATACCTAAATTGTGACTAAGTGAAGGATTCATGATATGCCCTTACGTTCCAATGATTTCTATGTTGATAATATGCCTTGTAAATGTTGTTGGAATACTCATGAACTATTCTTATGAGATTATGCTATGTTTACTTGTAAATCCTACTTATGAACAAGATGTATGATAACCATGCAATCCACATGAACTTCCATGCTATTGGTATGTGTTGCCAATATGATTATGCAATAAACATGATATTAATATTGTGCAAGTACTTCCATGTGATATGAAATCCTTTCCATGCAATACATTGTTGATAACCATGCTTAGTATGAGATCCCTACTTATTATATTATAAATTATGAACTCTACTCTTATGATCAAGTCAGTCATGTGTGTCAGTTTCCTTCCATCGAGTCCTGGGGGTAGTTGTACCCAAAAACTATAGTTGTGTGCTTATATCTATGTCATGTTTTAGGATATCCAAACTCAAGCTATGATTCTATAGACTTCAGTCAGTCATGTGACTCAGGAAAACCTCATGATCTTAGTCAGTTGTCAGATATCAGTAACATTCCGCCAGTCAATGGAATTTAGTAAGATTAAGTCATGCACAGTCAATTATTTATGTCCAATCCCTCCAGATAGGAGTAGAGGTTAGCACCGAGTGAACCCAAGGATGGGAACTCACCCGCCAATTCAGGGTGTGATTCTTAATAGTTATTCTTTTGTTCCAGAACTACGTAGCCAGCGTAGGTTGAGACATCTTAACCCATTAGATTAGGGTTGATGAGGTGGCTTAACCGGTAAATTTAGGGTTCCCACCATTCTCATTGAGTACCCGCCAGATAAGGGTCACTCACAGGCTGTCCTTACCCGTGGTACGGTATTGACACCCCTCCAGTCGGGGCAAAGATCGGACCCCAGCTTAGCCATAATAGCATACATGGGGCATGTCAGTTAAACACTACTTCCCATAGTTTCAATATCAGTCTCAGTAAAAGAACTCAGGTTGTTCTTCAGATTTTAGTATCTACAGGACTGTCAGATACAGTTGTCCATGTTATCAGTTTCAGTATTAGTCATGATAGTTATCAGTAAACCATGTATTGGTTACAGGTCATGTTATCACGTATTCATGGTCCCAGTTTCTATATATGTGTGTTTGCACTCCCACGTTCATATTAGTCAGTCAGTGTTGTTCATGCATGAAACCCTTTATGTTCAGCCTACCTTCCTCGTATACTCAGTACTCCCATTGTACTTACGCATTTACGCTATGGTGCTTTCTTTTCATGTTACACCATAGGTTCTGAGATACGTGCTCCAACCCAGCAGTAGTGGTAGCATTCCAGTTTCAGAGACATAGTGAGTCCTCATTGATTCGAGGACAATATGATTTGATTCATTTATTTATTTCTTTAGTTCAGTTTTATAGAGTTAGTTGGAGACATGTTTCTTCAACTCCTTATTCAAATAGTTTAGAGGCTTTCAAATTTATGTTCAGATTTACGTTCAGATTGAGTTGTTTTGGGTATTTTCACCCACATGATTGTATTCAGTTGAACCTTATGGCCTTACAGTTCTATGTATTCCACATTCTTATATTATAATTTATAGTATACAGGTACAGATATTAGTCATGGGTTATCTTGTGGTCCCTTGAGGTCATGAGCACCATGTAGCATTCCAGTTCAGCGAATCAGGGTGTTACAAACTTGGTATCAGAGCCTAAGGTTCAATAGAGTCCTAGAAAGTCTGAAAGCCGTATCTAGTAGAGTCTTGTACATGGGTATATTGCACGCTACATTTATGTGTGGGAGGCTATAAGATGTTTTAGGAACAGTCCCCTTTCTTTATTATTCATGTCATTCTAGTGAGCATAATCACAAGTTAAACTCTCAGTCTAATCCATTCTTCTCTTATTCCAGACTATGGACCCAAAGAGAAGAAACCAGCCAACTCCTCAGCCTAAAGATCCTTTGGGCGAACATGTTTCCCATGAAAAGTTTAGAGCCGTATTTACCACACTTGCTTAATCCATGGCTGCACAGACTGAATCGCCAACAGTCATTTTAGCCAATCCATTGGCCAATCCCAAAGCAGCTAGGGTTCGAGACTTCACCTGGACGAACCCTCTATCTTTCCATGGGTCTAAGTCTGATGAGGACCCTCAGAAGTTCATTGACCAAGTCTAGAAGGTCATTGACATCATGGGTGTTAGTTCTATTAAGAGTGCTGAGTTAGCCTCCTACTAGTTACAGGATGTTGCTCATGATTAGTACAAATGGTGGAAGTCTGAGAGGTTAGATGATACAGGCCCTATCGAGTGGGAGAAATTTGTCACGGCCTTCTTAGATAGATTCTTTTCCCAAGAGCTGAGGGAAGCCAAATTTCTTGAGTTCATCAACCTCAGGTAGGGGACTATGACGGTTAGGGAGTATTCTCTCAGATTTACTCACCTATCCAAGTATGCTCCTCATGTGGATGCAGAAAATAGAGGTAAGTTGAGCAAGTTCGTGTCAGGGGTCAATGATAGCATGGTAAATGAGTGTAGGTCTGCGATGCTTATCGGTGATATGACCTTAGCCAGACTCATGACCCATGCCCAGCAAGTAGAAGAGCAGAAGTTTTAAGACAAGGGAGAGCCAGAACAAGAGAGCAAGGTCAGGTAACTTTAACTTTGCTCACCCCAAGTCAGATGGAGGAAACCGTTCATAGTTTCACACCAAGTCAGCCTTTCCAGCTCCTTCCTCTGCCAGTGTTTCAGTGTCAAAGTTTAGAGACGGCAATAGAGACAAATCGCTAGGCTCTAAATCTCAGGGCAGTGTTAGCATTGCCCGAACCAATCCCCTTTGTCAGACTTATGGTAAGAACTACAAGGGCATTTGCAGAGCCGGTAGTGATGTCTGTTTTGGTTGTGGTAAGCCAAACCACAAGATTAGGAAGTGCCTGCAGTCAAGTCTTCAGGGTCAGTAAAATCATTCTACAGCTCAGTCCAGTCGCCCAAACCAGCAAGGTACCATTTCTAGTGCTACCAGTGGGCAACGCTCAAATAGACTCTATACTCTTCAGTCCCAGCAGGATTAGAAAAATTCTCCTAATGTCGTTACTGGTACGTTACAGATTTTCCTTATTCATGCTTATGCTTTGCTAGACCCAGGTGTATCTTTGTCATTTGTTACTCCATACATAGCAAGCGATTTTGGAATCACTCCCGAAGTCCTAGCAGAGCCCTTCTCAGTCTCTACCCCAGTGGGTAAAACCATCATAGCCCGGCGGGTATACAGGAACTGCCCGATTATGATATCTCAGAAATCCACATCAGCAGATTTAGTGGAGTTAGAGATGACTGATTTTGATTTCATTCTCGGCATGGATTGACTTTATTCCTGCTATGCCACAGTCGACTGTAGAAATAGGATAGTTCAGTTTCAGTTCCCGAATGAACTTTTGCTAGAGTGGAAGGGTAGCATTTCAGCGTTCAGGGGTCAAGTTTCAGTTCTTCATGTTCAGTTCAGGTTCTATTGTCTTGTATCCCTCTTAGTAAATTCTCATTCGAGGACGAATGTTCCCAAGGGAGAGATATTATAATACCCCGCATGTTTCTAAGATAGGAAGTGAATAAGTATTCCAACGTATGAAATCTCCTATCCTGTGATTCATACTTGAGTACATGACTTACAATGAATATCCTAGTGATAGGATAGCTTATGATGCATTAAGCATGTTCATATGAGTCTCTTAAGGTAATACAAGCTAAGAGTTTTTGAATCCATCAAGTTTTAGTGTTTGATTTAACAAGGTTCATCTTTGAATGAGTATAACTCTTTTTAATATGGTAGTTTGGCTGATTTATACCCACCAAATTATAGAGAATCGAATTAGCTTTCCAACGATACCAATTTCTCCTTAATCCAATACCCGACCAAAAAGTTGTGCTCATTTTCGTGAGAGACAGTAAAGATAGGAGATTGGTTAGGCGCCGCCCAACCTAGCTTAGGCAATCACTTGGGCGCCGCCTAAGTCAGTTCCAGGTGCTAAAAACACTCCGTTTTGAGTTATTTTAAGGGTAATTAAGTCTTTTAACACTCCTTACACGTCCCAAAACTTAACCTTACGAAATATATAGCTTCTAAACATATAACAACCCTATTATCATCTCAAAGCTCATCATCCAAGAGAACTAAAAGAGAAAAACAACTAGGGTTGCATAACTAAGCTTGAAGATCTGATTTCAAGGAAATTCCTTCGTCAATCATCAAGAATCTTCCTTCTAAGGTATGCGTGATTTGATTTATGGATCCCTTTTATCCATAAAGCTCAAAAACCATCTTTTTCATTATAAAGTATGATTTCTATATTGTTGGGTGTTGATGATCATGTTGTTGATATTGGGTGATTCCTAAGAAGGAATATTTATATCTTTTTTTGAATTTTATGATATCATATGAGTTGGAAACATGTAAATTTGGTTGTTCATGATGTATAATTTGATGATTTCACCTATTCTTAAGATGTGCATGTAAGGTGTTTGATAAAATGCCTAAGAAACTAGAAATCATGCAATATAGCTAAATTGTGACTAAGTGAAGGATTCATGATATGCCCTTACGTTCCAATGACTTCTATGTTGATAATGTGCCTTGTAAATGTTGGTGGAATACTCATGAACTATTCTTATGAGATTATGCTATGTTTACTTATAAATCCTACTTATGAACAAGATGTATGATAATCATGCAATCCACATGAACTTCCATGCTATTGGTATGTGTTGCCAATATGATTATGAAATGAACATGATTTAAGATTGTGCAAGTACTTCTATTTGATATGAAATCCTTTCTATGCAATACATTGTTGATAACCATGCTTAGTATGTGATCCCTACTTATGATATTATAAATTATGGACTCTACTCTTATGATCAAGTCAGTCATCTGTATCAGTTTCCTTCCATCGAGTCCTGGGGGTACTTGTACCTGAAAACTATAGTTGTGTGCCTAGATCCATGTTATGTTTCACGATATCTGAACTCAAGCTATGATTCCATAGACATCAGTCAGTCATGTGACTTAGAAAAACCTCATGATCTTAGTCAGTTGTTAGATATCATTAACATTCTGTTAGTCAACGAAATTCAGTAAGATTAAGTCATGCACAATCAGTTATTCATGTCCAGTCCCTCCAGATGGGAGTAGAGGTTAGCACCGAGTGAACCCAAGGATGGGAACTCACCCGCCAGTTCAGGGTGTGATTCTTAGTAGTCATCCTTGTGTTCTAGAACTACGTAGCCAGCGTAGGTTGAGACATCTTAACCCATCAGATTAGGTTTGATGAGGTGGCTTAACCCACCAGTTTAGGGTTCCCACCGTTCTCATTGAGTACCCGTCGAATAAGAGTCACTCACAGGCTGTCCTTACCCGTGGTATGGTATTGACGCCCCTCCAGTCGGGGCAGAGATTGGACCCTAGCTTAGCCATAACGGCATACATGAGGCATGTCGGTTAAACACTACTTCCCATAGTTTCAGTATCAGTCTCAGTAAAAGAACTCAGGGCGTTCTTCAGATTTCATTATATACAGGACAGTCAGATACAGTCGTCTATGTTATCAGTTTTAGTATCAATCATGACAGTTATCAGTTAACCATGTATTAGCTTACAGGTTATGCTATCACGTATTTATGGTCCCAGTTTTTATATATGTGTGTTTGCACTCCCACGTTCATATTAGTCAGTCAATGTTGTTCATGCATGACACCCTTTATGTTCAGCCTACCTTCCTCGTATACTCAGTACTCCAGTTGTACTGACGCATTTGTGCTATGGTTCTTTCTTTTCATGTTACACCATAGGTTCCGAGACACGAGCTCCAGCCCAGCAGTAGCGGTAGCATTCCAGTCACAGAGACACAGTGAGTCCTCATTGATTTGAGGATAATATGATTTGATTCATTTATTTATTTCTTCAGTTCAGTTTTATGGATTTAGTTGGAGACATGTTCCTTCAACTCTTTATTCATATAGTTTAGAGGCTTTTAGATTTATGTTTAGATTTACGTTCAGATTTAGTTGTTTTGGGTATTTTCACCCACATGATTGTATTCAGTTGAACCTTATGGCCTTATAGTTCTATGTATTTCGCATTATTATATCATGATTTGCAGTATACGGGTACAGATATCAGTAATGGGTTAGCTTGTGGTCCCTCGGGGTCATGATCACCGTGTAGCATTCTGATTCTGCAAATCAGGGTGTTACAACTGGTAGGTGAGCCCCCATCCCTGGGTTTGCTCGATGCTAAATCCTACTTCAAACTGAACCAACTTAGATTAATGAACTGGTCTAAGTTTAACTAAATATAATAACTGACTGAACTGATAATGCCTATGATATATCTGAAATCATTCTGCATGTATAGAGACCACCCCAACATTCAATAGAATTAACAATATGGACACATGAAAGCTTTGAAGAACCTAATAGGGGATCATAGTTCAAAATTCATCTCTTAGGCATTTCATCAAACATTTGAAATTCATGAACTTAAGCATGAGAATGATTATAACATGTGGGAATAACATAATTATAACACCAAAACCATACATTGGGGATTTAACATGGAATTTTATTCATTCAAAATTTTTAAGGTAACTTTCAATGAAAATTACTTGTAACCATCATGTATAATAATAATTCATAAAAGCTTCATAAATATAACTCATTGTAAACATGTAATTACAAGAATTAAAACATAAAAATAGGCTCTTGGACTCCATAGGTTAATAGGGCCCATGGATAAGCATCATACATGCCTTAAAGCTTTAATCTTGAAAATGAATTAACTTGTCTTGAACGTTGTTCGATTGGGATGAACAATTTCTTGGTTTTCTTGAAGGGAAGATGCTAGAACTTGATGAACTTAGGGAAGGTTAAGGGTTTAATTAAGAGAGAAATTGAGGAATTTGGGCATATAATGCCTTAATTGAAGGTAAATCCCGTGTTTTTATCAATAGGGGAGATGGGAAAAGGCAAGACTATTTCTCTGGGATTTAAATTCGTAACTGGAACACCGAATGGAGGCCTATAGCAAAACGATAATGTGTCCATATCTATACACGTCACGACGCAATGAAATCGCATTGAGCTACTGGAATCGAAATCCAAACACAACCCAAACCTTGTCCAAAAAATCTAAAACTTCCCTGAGACATACTCATTACACCCCTGAACATGAATTAACTCAAAAAATTACATCTTGGGGTCGAGAAGGTCACTTTAAAAATCATAAAAGTTAAGATTCCAAAATAAAACTAAGTCCCCAACACTTAGCTAAATTTTCAAGCTTTAAGCCTCTTATTCATGCACTATGAGATGAATTGAGCTAAGACTAATACGTGGTATTACAATTTCTCCCCCTTGGGAACATTCGTCCTCAAATGAGACTAATTAAGTTGAGAATACTGAGGGAACTAAAATCACATACTGAACAAACATAACTGAAAACATGGTAACATGACTGAGTCTAAAACATGATACATGACTAAACTGATTCGTGAATACATGCTATGATAGGAAAATGATTATATAGCTGGAACTGAGAATGGAAAAGAGGTAATCTAAGGAAAATTATTACCTTAAATTCAGTTTGAGTTTGTGGAGAAAAGATGAGGGTACTTGGTAAGCGTGTCTGCTTCTTCTTCCCAAGTGTCTCCCTCAACGGACTGATTCTGCCAAAGAACTTTGACCAAGGCTACGAATTTGACGGTCAACGATTTCAATTGGGATTTCTTCATAAGAAAGTCTATCCTGAACACCGTACTTTATAAAGGGACTACTATAGTTGGGTCACTAATACACTTCTTTAACAAAGAGATATGGAGCACTATATGCACTGATGCCAAATCTGCAGGCAACTCAAGCTCATAAGCTACTTTTCCGAAGCGACTCAAGATCTTGTAAGGGACAACATATCGGGGATTGAGCTTCCCCTTCTTTCAAAACCTCTTTACTCCCTTCATGGGAAATATTTTAAAATAGACTAAGTCACCAATCTCAAACTCAAGATCTCTTTTTATCATATCTGTATAGGATTTCTGGTGACTTTAGGCTATCTTAAGACTCTCTCTAATTAACTAAATTTTCTCCATCACATCAAATAATGAATCTGGCCCTATCAACATAGTTTCACCTACCTCAAACAAACCAATAGAGGATCTACATCTCCTCCCATAATGAGCCTCAAATGGAGCTATCTAAATACTGAAATTATAATTGTTATTGTAGGAAAACTCAATCAAAGGCATGTGATCATCCCGACTACCCTCAAAGTTGATAGCCTATTCTCTCAATATGTCCTCTAGGGTCTGAATGGTCCTCTCTGCCTGACCATTTTTCTAAGAGTGAAAGGATGTATTGAGATAAACTTGGGTACCAAGACCATTCTGAAAAGCTTTCCAAAAGTGAGCGGTAAACTGAGTACCTCTATTTGAAATGATAAACTACAGGACTCCATGAAATCTAACCAACTCTCTAATATAGAGTTTTGCATATTCCTCGGTTGTATAAGAAGTATGAACTGGCAAGAAATGGGCTGACTTTGTTATCATGTCTATAATAACCCATATTGAATCATGATGACAACACGAAAGGGGTAGCTCTATCACAAAATCCATGTTCACCTCTTCCCAATTATAAGTGGGAATACTGAACTACTGCATTGAGCCACTAGGCCTCTCGTTCTCAACATTGACCTGCTAGCAATTAGGATACTTGGCTGTGAGCTCTATAATATCCCTCTTGTTACCACTATACCAATAGATTTTCCACAAAATAATGGTACATCTTAGTGGCTCTTGGATAAATAAAATAACGCGCACCATGTACTTCTATAAGGATTTGCTATCTCAAAGCATCTACACCCGGCACACACATCCTACCCTGACATTACAACACACCATCTCCCCCTTGGGAGAAAGCCTCTAACTTCTGATCTCTAAGTAATTTCTTTAAATTAACCAGATTGGAATCCCTATCTTCTCCTTCACTTCGGCGACCAAAGAAGATTTTGAACTATTCTAAACCCATACACTTCCCTCAGTTGAATCCATGAACCGTATACCCAATCTAGCAAACTGATGATCCTCTCTCGTGAACTTCTTCTTATCATCCTCTACATGAGCAACACTATCCATGGACAATCTACTAAGGGCATCTGTCACCACATTAGCCTTGCTCGTATGATACAAAATACTCATATCATGATCTTTTAATAATTCTAACCATATTCTTTAATGGATATTTAAATCTTTCTATGAAAATACATACTGCAAACATTTTTGATCCGTGAACACATTAACATGAACCACATACAAATAATTCCTCCAAATTTTAAAGGCAAACACAACAGTTACCAACTCAAGATCATGGGTAAGGTAATCATTTTCATGAGGTTTAAGCTATCTAGATGCGTAGAATATGAACTTTCCTTTATGCATTAAAACACAACCCAAACCAACTCTGGAAGCATCACAGTAAGCAACAAACCTATCCAAACCATCTGGCAAGGTCAAAATTGGATCTGAGTTGAGTCGAGTCTTTAACTTCTGAAAACTCTTCTCACAAAAATCTGACCAATAAAACTTAACTTTCTTTTGAGTCAATTTGGACATGGGGGATGCAATATAAAAAAAACCATTCAACAAACCATCGATAATAGCCAGCCAAACCCAAGAAACTCTTGATATCTAACAAAGAGATGGGTCTGGGCCAATTTCTCAATGCTTCAATTCTTTTGAGGGTCAACTTTAACATTATCACCGGAAATAATATAGCCAAGGAAAGCTAGTAATATTAGCCAAAATTTGCACTTACTGAATATGGTAAAAAAATGATGGAATCTAAGTGTCAACAATACAATTTTGAGATAGACTGCATGATCATTTTCAATACAAAAATAGACAAGAATATCATTAATAAAGACTATGACAAATATGTCCAAGTACTGCTTGAATACTCTGTTCATCAACTCCATGAAAGTTGTTGGGGCATTCATTAGTCTAAAATACATAACTAGAAATTCTAAGTTACCATACCGAGTCCTGAAAGCTATTTTTGGAATGTCACATTCTCTGACTTTGAGCTGATGATAGCCGAATCTCAGGTCTATCTTAGGGAAATAACTGACACCCTGAATTTGGTCGAATAAGTCATCAATTTTGAGAAGTGGGTACTTATTCTTGACTATGACTTTATTCAACTGATGGTAATCAATACACATTCTAAGAGAACCATCTTTCTTTCGCTCGAAAAGGATTAGAGCAGCCCATGGGAAAATACTAGGCCTGATGAATCCCTTATCTAAGAGATTTTTCAACTCCCTAATCTCAGGTGGAGCCATTCTGTAGGTCAGAATAGAGATAGTTTAGGTATCTAGAAGAAGTTCTATTTTGAAGTCAATTTCCCTACGAAAGAAATTCTAGAAAGATCTTTTTGGAATACATCTAGAAATTCACTTACTATTGAAATGGACTCGAGACTAGGAGTCTTAAAATTAGAGTCTTTGACTTGAACAAGATGGTAAAAATATCCCTTGGATATCATTTTTCTCACTCAAAGGTATGAAACAAGCTAACCCCTAAATGCTGAAGTACTACCCCTCCATTCAAGGGTTGGTTCATTCAGAAATTGAAAATGAACAACTCTGTTTCAACAATCAACTAAAGCATAGCATGAGTAGATCCATTCCATGCCAAGAATAACTTCAAAATTAGTCATCTCTAACTCCACAAGGTCTACTAAAGTGACTTTCTGAGATACTATAATTGAGTAGTTTCTGTATACCGCCTGGCTAGAATAGATTTACCCATTGGGGTAGACACTGAGAAAAGATCTATTAAAGTTTTGGGGCTGACACCAAAATTACCAGCTATGTAAGGAGTTACAAAAAAAAGTGAAGCTTAGAGATATAACAAAGCATAAACATATAAATAGAAGAATCGTAACATACCCATAACAATATCAGGAGAACTTTCCTGATCCTATCGGGACTAAAGTGCATACAGTTTGTTCAGATGCTGACCACTGTTTGCACTAGGAGCGACACCCTACTCAGTTGGGCAATCGAATGGAACTAGGGGATAGTTGGACTAACCCTGTTGACCACCCTTTAGGTAATCCCTGACTCTATAGCCTGGATTTCCACACCTAAATCATACATAACTGTCAACTCTACACACACTCTAATGATTTTTACCATATTTCTAGCAAAAAGGATTAGTATGACCACTGTTTACACTGCTCTGGGACTTAGAGCCTCGTGCTCTATCCTGATTATTATTTCTGAACTTTGGCACTAGAGCGCTATCTGAAGATGGAGCTGAGGCTAAAGATTTCTAATAAAATTAAGGATTTTTACCACCATTCAACCTTGGCTCAGCAAAGTTAAAGCTACCTATCCTAACCTTCTTATTCTCTCTTTTTTTCTTCTTAACCTTTTTCCTCCTCAATTTATTAAGCTTGGACCATACGCCTAGACAAGCCCATCTTCTCAATCAATATTGAGGTCCTATACTCCTTGACCATACTATCAGTTATACCAGAGACAAACTTACTTATCCTAGATTGATTATCAGCTACCATCGAAGGATCATACCTAGCCAACTGGGTAAACTTAAGATAATACTCCCTCACACTCATGTTTCCCTATTTCATATTTATGAACTCCTACACCTTAGCCTCCCTCAACTCTGAAGGGAATAACCCATTTAAAAAGCCTATAATGAACTTCTCCCATTCTACAGGCCCTATATCTGCACCTCTATCCCCCTTCCACTGCTTATACCAGGTGTGAACTACATCCTTCAACTAGTAAGAAGCAAACTCTGCATTCTTACTAGAGGTGACACCTATATTGTCAGTCACTTTCTGAACTATGTTAAGAAACTCCTACGGATCCTCATCAGACTTGGATCCCATAAACAAGGGAGGGTTTATTTGGGTAATATCCTAAATCCTAGATACAATAGTATTAGCCATTGAATTTGTTAGGATAGTAGTCTTCTGATTATTCTAAGATGATAATGAGTGAGTTAAAGTAGTAAATGTAGCTCTAAAATTGCCATGAGAAATATGCTCATTCAGGGGATCTTCCTGAACAGGCGGAGGTCCAAGCTAATTCTCGTTTCTTCTTTTGTTATTCTTTCTAGGAGGCATCTAGTGAGCTCATGCTTCTTCGTACGACATGAATACTGAAAGAAGGAAAACTATTCCTAAAACGTCTTATAGACTTCAGTCCATAAGTATGGCGCGATTCAAACCCATGCACAAGACTCTACTCAATGTGGATTTCAACTCACTAGGACACTATAAAAGTTATGCTCTTATACCAACTTTGGTCATAACCCGAGGGTACCACCTAATCGCGATAATGGTGCTTACGGTCCTAAAGACCACAAGCTAACCCATGAATAGGTACCAGTTATGAGCATAAAATAATATGTTAATATGATACACATGTATGGAAAGAAATGAATAATACAAAAGGTTTTAAGTATTGAAATTTATACAACGAACATAATAAAAACCTAACTGAAATAATTAAGAAATCAACTAACTAATTAAAATACCTGAAAACCTCTAAAACTAACTAAAAAGAGTTGATGAGATAGGCCTTAACTAACACCAACTGTCAAACTAAAAGAAAGTACTAAAATACTATAGTTAACTGAAATAAACCACCATGTCCTTTATAGATAAGGACTTACCACGACTACTACTGCTTATATGATAAACTATCTATGCGCGGTCAAGATACTGAGCATCTAAACCTATGATATTAAACATCATAGCACTAAAAAAGAGTATGTGGTCAGTACTTTGAATATACTGGTATAAGAGATAAGGTTAGGCTGATATGTGTGGGTTTATTTGCATGAATAATAATTGACTGAATGAATAACATGAGGTAACTAAATATAGATGCATGGAAATTGTGAAATCTGTGAATGTATGACCAACATATAATATGATTCCAAAATAATTGGTAAACTAATTACGAATAACTGAATAATTGATAGCTGTATGCTATGGCCAAATAAACTTAAAATTGAATTCTATAATGAATGCTAAACTGAGACTCTGGGAGGTATCATATAACCGACATACCCCAATCTGAGCTAATTAGGGTCCAACCTGTAACCCAGTTGGAAGAGTGTCAGTACCATGCCATGGGTACTAACAATGGTTGTGTGGATCCATTAAAGTGAAGTCCCAAAGGACAAAAGTGTCACCCTCTACTGTTAGGAGGACTTGTGAGATATATGTCAACCCTCAACTAGCATGTTAACATCTCAAACCTATGTTGGCTAAGTAGTTCTAGAATGTAGGGATTGCTACTAAGAGTGACACCCTCTACTGGCTCGTGATCCCCCATCCCTGGGTTTGCTCAATGTTGAATCCTACTCCCAACTTAACTGACTCGAATTACTGAACTGATCAATGTTTAACTGAATTTAATAAATAACTGAACTGATAATGCTTATGATATATCTAAAATTATTCTGAATATACTAAGACTAAGTAAACAACTAAGTTTTGGGTATTCATAACCCCCAAAGATTGAATATAAAGAACAATATAGACACATGAAAGCTTTGAATAACATAATAGGGGATCGTATTTCAAATTCATCTCTTAGGCATTTAATCAATTACTAGAAATTCATGAACTTAAGCATGGGAATGATTGAAACATGTGGGAATAACAAAATTATAACACAAACCATAAATTGGGGATCTAACATGGAATTTTCTTCATTTAAATATGTAAAGGCTACGTTCAACAAAAATTACTTGTAACCATCATGTATAATAAAAACTAATAAAAGCTTCACAAATATAACTTATTGTAAACATGTAATTTGATGAATTAAAACATAAAATAGTTTCTTAGACTCCATGGGTGAAAAGGCCCATGGATGAACATCACATATGCCTTAAAACTTAAATCTTAGAAGAAAATTAACTTGTCTTGAACGTTCTTGGACTGGGAAGCATAATTTCTTGGTTTTATTAAAGGGAATATGCTTCAACTTAATGAACTTGAGGAAGGGTTAAGGTTTAATTTAGAGAGAAATTGAGGAATTTTTGAATATAATGCCTTAACTGAAGGTAAATCCCATGTTTTTATGGATTGGGGCAATGGGAAAAGAAAACATTGCCCCTCTTAGATTTAAATTCTTAAATGGAACATCCATTGGAAGCCTAGCACGATAGGATGATGTGTCCATTGTTATATATGGCGTGATGAGATGTAGTCACGTTGAGCTGCTAGAATCGAAAGCCAAACACAGCCTAAACCTTGTTCGAAAAATCCAAAAATTTCTTAATACATGATCCTTACACCCAAGAACATTAATTAACTCAAAAAATTATGTCTCGATGTCGGGGAGGTCACTTCAAAAATCATCGAAGTTAAGAGGACAAAATAAATCTATGTCCCCAACACTTAGCAAAATATTCAGGTTCTAAGTTTCTTATGCATGCACTATGAGATAAAATGAGCTAAGACTAATAGGAGAATTACACTTAAGTTGTTTGAAGATTATTATATGTGCATGTTGTATCATTCGAAAAAGGCCAATGTAGTGGTAGACGCCCTTAGTAGATTGTCTATGGGTAGATTTGCTCATGTTGAGAATGATAAAAGAAAGTTAGTCAGAGAGGTTCATCAGCTTGCTAGATTAGGTATGTGATTGGTTGATTCAGCTGGGTAGTATATGGGTTCATAATGGTTTGAAATATTCTTTAGTTGACAAAGTAAAGGAAAAGAAGGATAGGGATTCAAGTTTAGTAAAGTTGAAGGAATCAGTTAGAGATCAAAAAGTAGAGGTTTTCTCCCAATGGGGAGATGGTGTGTTGCGATGTCTGGGTAAACTGTATGTGTCGTGTGTTGATGATTTGAGATAATGAATTTTAGTAGAAGTGCATGGTGCGTGTTACTCCATTCACCTAGGAGCCATTAATATGTATCGTGATTTATGGGAAATCTATTGGTGGAGTGGTATGAAGAGGGATATTGCAGAGTTTGTAGCTATATGTTATAACTGACAGTAAGTCAAAGTTGAACACCAGAGGCCTAATGGTACATTGTAGGAGCTTAGCATTCTCACTTGAAAGTAGGAAGAGATGAACATTGATTTTCTAACATGGTTGCCTCGTACTCATCGTCAGCATGATTTGATATGGGTTATTGTAGATAGAATGACTAAATTAGACCATTTCTAACTAGTTCATACTTATTATTCGATCGAGGACTATGCCAAACTCTATATTAGAGATTCGGTTAGGTTGTACAGAGTCCCGTTGTCTATTATATCAGATAGAGGCACTTAGTTTACCTCTCACTTTTGGAGAGCTTTTTAGAAGGGTATCTGAACCCAAGTTCATCTCAGTATAACTTTTCATCTTGAAACAGATGGTCTGGTAGAGAGGACCATTTATATCCTAGAGGACATGTTAAGATAATGTTTTATTAACTTTAAAGAAAGTTGGGATGATCACTTGCCTTTGATCGATTTAACGTATAATAACAGTTATTACCCCAGATTCAGATGGCTCCATTTGAGGATCTCTATATGAGGAGATTTAGATCTTCTATTGGTTGGTTTGAGGTAGGAGAAACTTTTTTAATAGGGCCAGATTCGGTGTTTGATACAATGGAGAAAGTTTAGTTAATCAGGGAGAGACTTAATATTGCCCAAAGTCGTCAGAAATCTTATGCGGATGTGAGGAGAAGAGATGTTGAATTTTATGTTGGTGACTTAGTTTATTTGAAAACTAACCCATGAAGGCAGTAAAGAGATTTGGCAAGAAAGGGAAACTCAATCCCCGATATTTTGGCTTGTATAGAATTTTGAGTCATTTTGGAAAGGTAGCTTATGAGCTACAGTTTCCTATAGATTTGGCATCAGTTCATCCGGTGTTTCTTGTTTCCCTATTAAAGAAGTGTATTAGTGATCTAGCTGTTGTAGTTCCTTTAGGAAGCACAAATGTTCAGGACATCCTTTCTTATGAAAAAATCCCAATCAAAATCTTCAATCGTCAGATCCGTGGACTAAGGAACAAAGAAGTTCCCTTGGTCAAAGTTCTTTGGCAGAATTAGTTCGTTGAGGGAACCACTTGGGAAGCAGAAAAAATATGCATACCAAGTATCCTCATTTTTTTATCTGCAAACTCAGACTCAGCTTAAGGTAATAGTTTTCATTAGATAGTTTTTTTCCATTCTTAGTTCCAGCTATATAAAAATTCTTATGTCATTGTATGCATTCACGACATTAGTTTAGATCAAGTGTCACATTTCAGACTTAGTCATGTAATCATGTTTTCAGTTATGCATGTTCAGTATGTGATCTTAGTTACTTTAGTTCATAACTCTCAACCTAATCAGTCTTATTCGAGGACGAATGTTCCCAAGGGGAAGATATTATAATACCCCATATTATTCTTGGCTCAGTTCAGCTTCTAGTTGAATGCATAAGAGGATTAAAACCCAAAAATTTCACTAAGTGTTAGGGACTTAGTCATTTTTAAGGACTCTTAACTTCGAGGATTTTTAAATTGTCTTCCCGACCCAGAGATTTTGTTTTCTTGAGTGAATTCATATTCAGGGGTATAAGAAGCATGTCTCGAGGAAGTTTTGGACAAGGATTGGGTCTTGTTTGGATCAAGATTCCAGCAACCCAATGCGAAGGGCTGCATCACGGTGCTTATAGTGATAGACCTCTCATCGCATCGTGGCGATGTTGTAAAAAGCACTTCAGTTATGAATTTGATTACTTGAGGGGAAATTATGTCCTTTCCCCTCAACCCAATTCATCAAATCATGAATTATAACACCAGTTAGGGAATTATTTTCCCATATTCTACAATTTCTTCTTAAAAAACAAACCCTCTCCTCCCACAAGATCATCAAGTTCCATTACTTTCTCTCCAAGGAAACTAGGAATTCATGTTCTCCAACCCAAAATCATTCAAGAAAACATCAAGATTGGTGTTTCTGTTTCAAGCTTAATGGTTTAAGGTATGTGTGATATTCATCCATGGACTCTTTTCACCCATGGAGTCCAAAGATTCCTTTATATTTTAAAATTATGAGTTTTTACATGTTCTAGTTAAATTATCTCCATAAAGCAATTATTGATTTTGATTTTTAGTTAAGCTTACAAGTGTTTTTGATGAGATGAACCATTACATGTTTTGAATATTGAAATACCTAATTCATGGTTTTCGTATTGTATTCATGTTATCCTTGCATGCTTTACCCATTACCATGCTTAAATTCATGATCCCCACTTGTTTGATGAAATGTATATGCTTATGGGCTTTGAACCATGATCCTTTACTACAGTTTTAAGCTTGTTATTACATTCAGTGATCATTCAGTACTGGTAGGCTATGAACACCAGATACCTAGTTGTTTACATAATTTCAGTATCATTAGAATGATTTCAGATTAACCATGAGCATTGTCATTTATTCAGTTATTATAAATAGTTGGTTTTCCAGTCAAGCTTAGTTCAGTGCAATCATCAGTGCCAGTTCAATTGGGAGTAGGATTTAGCATTGAGCGAATGCAAGGATAGAAACTTCCTTATAAGTTAGGAAGAGTCGTTAGTAGCAATCTCTATATTTTAGAACTACATAGCCAGTGTAGGATATGAGGAGACACCCATCAGTTAGGCTTAGCTTGCTCTCATGGCTCACCCGCCAGTTTAGGCTTGACACCCTGGTCCTTCGGGACACTAGTTTTATGGATCCACACAGACAGAGTTAGTACCCATGGCACGGTATCGACACCCTTCCAACTTGGGTTACAGGTTGGACCTGATTAGCCAAAATTGGGGAATGTCAGTTAGATGATACCTGCTATAGTCTCAGTACAGTATTCAATTTAGAATTCAGTTCAGTTTTGCTTGACCAAAGCATACAGAGTACCGGTCATTCAGTTATCAGATTTCAGTATTTTTTTTTGTAGATTACTTTAGAAATCTAATATGCTTGGTTTTACATTCTCATTTTTTTAGTTTTCATGCATGCTTATTTAGTTATCGCATACTATTCAGTTAGTCATTATTTGATGCATAATTAACCCATGTATATCAGCCTAACCTTATCTCATATACCAGTACATTCAAAGTATTGACAAAATACTATTCTTTGCGTTATGATGTCCTATATCATAGGTTCAGATGCTCAGTTTCTTGACCATACTTAAACAATCTAGTGCTTTAGCAACAGCAGTAGCTATGATTCCTCATATATCAAGGATCTATTATGCTTATTCAGTTATTTCCACATTTCTTTTCAGTTAAACTGTTGGAGTTAGTTGGGGCCTATCCCATCAACTCCTCAGTCGATTTAGAGGCTTTCAGACAGTTTGTTAGATAGTTAGTTTGTTTATCATTATTGTCAGTCCTATTTTCACTATTGTTATCAGACATTTAAAAACTTATGATTGAATTACACTTTCAGTATTTATATTGATTTTGGCCATATTATTTTATCTTCTGCATACATATTTTATTACCAGTTTATTCAGTGCTCACAGCAGGTACAAGCTCATGGGTTAGCTTGTGGTCACTTGTGATCGTAAGCACCATTGTCAGGACTAGTGGGTAGTATCAGGTCGTGAGAGGATATGGGTGTAAGGACTCACTACCAGAATTTTGGTATTTTTAAACAGCACATGTAGTCGGAATATAAGGTATTTCCGACAACATTCCGACTGTTTAGTGGTAGTCAGAAAAAAGTTTATCGGAAAAATATTTCCAACCATATCTGTCGGAACTTTTCGACTACTACAGTCGGAAACATTAAATTAAGAATTAAAAATAATTACTTAATAATTATAAATTTTTCAGCCAATGTAGTCAAAAGATTAATAAATAATTATTTAATAAATAAAAAATTTTCGACTGCCGTGGTCGAAAGATTAATAAATAATTATTTGATAAATAACAAATTTTCAACTACGGTAGTCGAAAGATTAATAAATTATTATTTGATAAATAACAAATTTTCGACTACGGTAGTCGAAAGATTAATAAATAATTATTTAATATATACATTATTTCCGACTACTGTTGTTGGAAATAATTTATTTATTAAATAATTTTTTATCAAATATCCGACTGTCATAGTCGGAAAGATTTTATTTATTAAATAATTATTTATTAATCTTTCAACCTGGTAGTCGGAATAATAATAAATAATTATTTAATATATAAATTATTTGCGACCATTGTTGTCAAAAATTTGATTAAAAATTATTTAATAAATAAATTATTCTCAATCATTGTAGTAGAAATACCCTCTCATGTTCAACTAGAATTTAAAAATTACAAATAAAACCGAAACTTAAAAATTCAACCACTTGGAAAAACATCCAATCGAGGAATCAAATAGTTTAAGCATTTCAAGACAAGTCTAAATGTCACAATCTAAAACAAACACCAATTCTAATAGTGTAAGTATAAATTCCACAATCATAAACAAGAATCAACCACTACAATATAATCATCTGATTCACTATCTTCCCCATCCTCAAATACTTATGGCATATGCTTCTTGACGAATGCTTCAAACTTGGCAAATTTGGCACAGTGTTGGGCCAACTCTTCAATTTTTATTCTCATTGTTTCCATTTCTTTTGCATTTTGCGAAATAGAAACGGAGTTGGGCAACATTGGGGAAGAACTACTCGAGGATTGGTTAACTCCAACCCCATAGGTTTTACCCTTCTTTGAACCACCTACCATAGTTGTCCATATTCTAGTCATATCATAAGGCGACGGTTGGACCATGGTACCATCCTCTGAAGCAGGTTGGGTTTGACACCAATCTTCAGTGCTTTTTTGAAATCCTTCTTGAAAAACAAATAATTATCATTATATGAACAAGCTAAGTTGAATAATAAGAAAATAATATATATATATATATATATATTATCTTACATATGCATCCTTAGCACGCAGTTTGACCCATTCTTCTCTTGTACCGTTTGGCTTTTTTTCTTATGTGTCTCTTCGAATGTCTTAGGAAGAGGTACATCTACTCCCCTATTTAAGAACTTCTGCAAAATTTTACCCATATATATAGGTCAATGCTACTGTAAAAGTTCATCTATTAAGGTTTAGCTATATACAGGTCAATACTATATTAGTTCAGCTATATATAGGTCAATGCTACATTAGTTCAGCTATTAAGGTTTAGTTATATACAACTCTATTAGTTCAGCTATATACAGGTCAATGCTACCCATATTTTTCACTCTTTTCATGAAAATGGGGCTCAGATGTGTTCTACGATAAGGCAAAACAGAAGTCAGCGACCCCATGGCTACAAACATTAATTGTAGGGGAGAGAGAAGCCTCAATCACAGGGCATACAAAGTGTTGCCATGCCAAGATGTGCTTTAAGTCATTCTATTCCAAAATTGTTTAGCCCAGAAATATAAACACCATCATCACTGCCTATTTATGTAACTTTTATCAACATAGTAACAAACACACAAAAAAAAAAACAAGAGACTTTCTTAGTTTAAAAAGCACAGTCCAGTACATTAAGATCCTACTGTACACGAGTTCCGAAGAAGGACCAGACCACAAGGGTCTATTGGTTTTTTGACCTGAAAAGAATCATCATCCAAGATATTGAACAGGTAATGGAGGGCTCAGATTTACTATTTTAGAACAAAGCAAAAGAGGAGCAGCACTGCCATGGCTGCAGACAGTAGTTTGTTATTCAAAGCCATAATCGGGTCGCCTTGTCGATATATGGGATGTGTTATTATCGATGTTGTGATTGAACATAGTCCAAAAATGAACGAAGCAATCATCACAGCCCCTTTACTACATCATTATCAGTAGCAACAACAGCACAAAGAACTTTTTTCAATCTTTTTTTCCTTTATTTTTATTTCAAAGGGCTGCTGGATTATTTGGTTATCAATGGTGAAACTGGTGTCTACAGCCACAGAATGGAACTAGCAAGCATATAGACTACTCAGGGAGAGAACAAACGATTCTCTGATCATGTGGCTTTTACATTTTTTAGATGTATGTTTTCACATATCAATCTATAAGTATTGTGTCTCAACATCAATATATGTCACCAAACTCTTATGTATGTATAGATCAACATTTTCTATAACTTATAGTTTAACATATTTTCTCAAAGATACTATACTTTTGTTGTTGTTCTCAAAGAAACTTGACTAATAAGAACTATGAATTATCAGAGGTTAGACTTTATAGTTAAATGTTTAATAGGTAGGGCATTAATAAAAACTAAATTCAGATTTCCAGGTAGCTTAATTGCAGCTACAGAAAACACAAATTCGACAATAACAACAAATTATTTACTCAAAGTATCACATGCAAATGGATAAAGGGGTTGGACAAGAATAGTACTAGTCTTCGTTGGTGGGTAGAAAAACTCATCGAACCTCTGGTGTGCAGCGAGCCACCCATTTTAGAGGCTCGATTTTCCTTTCCTCGTCCCCTGTTCGCCTTATATTCAAGAGTGTCCCATAATATCAAGAATTGAGTCATCACTCAACCAACCATGTTTTACCAATTTCCTCTGAGCCTCATGCAAGTGTTATTTGATCTATAGAGTTGCTTTCAACCAAAAAATGTGGTCTATTTCAATAGCATAAAAATCACTCCATGAACACTTTGTTTGCAAAATAGTTTAATATGAAGTCATAAAATGAGTTGATGGATACAATGAAAAGACTATCTTTAGGCAATGATAAATTGTTTAAACCATAAACTGTTTCCACATGTCAATCCTATTTTCCCATGGAATCTCTAACCAACTATTCCACGACTTTGTGAAAATGGTTTAATTGCTTCTATAACCATATGCCCGGTGGAATATGCTAGAATGAACCCACAATAAAATTATATTAAACCATCATCTTAGCTGTAAAAAATTAAGGAAAACTTAAGTGTTACTTACCCATCATAATAAGGGGCGATTCATAGCCTCCTAACATTGTCATATTCTAATACCTCTTTAAATTGCAAATTCTGAGAAGCAGTTGTTGTAACATTAGGCATTGTAGGACTATCAATGGATGGCGATTTTGGTGTGTTAGGACCTCCAACTCTCAATCCAGAAAGGCTTGGTGCGGATGATGTTGAAGGCACAGATTAAGAGCTACTATGAAAACTATTTTGGCATGAATAGAAGTGGAACTGGTCAGATGGTCGAGGCATGGAAAATGCATTTGGTAGTGAAATAGTGCATCTAGGAGGGGGAGGAATATTTGTAGTAGCTGGTTAAAGATTTGTGGTAACAGGTGGTGGTGATGGTAGTGTATATTGACCTATCGGAAGATTATCACTTCCTTTCTTACTTTTCTTACGTCGTCTATTAACATTACCTTTTGATGCCATTGATTTTCTTTACTAGCCACCTGAAAAATAAGGAACAACCAAATTTAAGAATAGTCATGTTTGTTACAAGGTAGGCAAATATATACTTTAAACAATTAGGTTGGGAGTTCTTACCAAGACTTTAGATTGTCATTTCTACCATCGGGTGCTTGCCTACATCATAGAGTGTTTTAACATGATAAAGATGTGTATAGTAAATAGGGAAAGAGCAAATAATTAGCTGAATCTTAACTGCACAATGCTTAATTATCATAACAGGTACTCAAAATCACAGATTCATTAGAAAGTATGATCACATGGACTTGATGCAGTAAAGATCTCTATGAGGAAGTAGTGAAATAATTGGGAACAGAAGAATGAAAAACCTATATAGCAGTGCCAAATATCTCATTCTTGGAATTGATGCTTGAATTATAATAATCATTCACATATCTGCAACTACCAACACATTTTTCAATGCATCTGCAATTTCAACCCCTGTAACATCACTATAACATCAAGATTTACAAGCAAGCATTAGGAGTGTAGAACTTCTATAAATGTTAAATTTGTTTTCTCCCCTACCCCGACCTCACACCATTTCATTTTATATGACACGATTTCTAATTAATCAGCTCCAAAAAGAATGACACCTTTAAGTCCAAAAATAATTGAACTTATTTACCTTTCATGACAAGTTTTTATGGCCATATTTAAGCCTACAAGTTAAAAAGTCATATAACCAAACAAATATTATAGCATGTTTAAGACCAAAAGTTTCAAAAATCTTTCTTTCTTAATTGAACCCAAACCAAACTATGTCATACAAATTGAAACGAGGGGTTGGGAACCAGAGCAGAGACTTAGTACTATACATTAAAGTGGACCAGATAGTTGTGGTAACAAGGAGTTGATCTTTAATTATAATATAATAGTGAACTAGAGTAGTTATACAGTAACAATCTGGGAACAGTGGGAAAAACCTTTATGATTCAAATTTAAGAGTACTGTAACCTGCAAGGATTGAAGACCTGAAAAGGAATCACGTGTACATACTATGTTCACTTGCCTGGTAAGGCATGGGTTGTTGCTCAATTTGGTTTCTGATAGAATCATGTCTACAGTAATTAGGGATGTGACAGAAACACTTCTGTAACCTTTGTAAGAAAGAGTTCATATGAAGTCTGTCCAAAGCAAGCTTCTTGGGTAGTAAGGAAGATCATGAATGCTAAAAGTACTATGGTGAAAGATAGTTTTTCCTTGGAGATATCATTAATAAAATAAACTAAGAGGGGATTGGAATGGAAGAAACTTATTTCCAATGAACATGGTGGTTCAAAGTGGATACTCATCCAACAATTAGCTATCTCGGGCAGATGTACTACTAAAGATAGACTAGCTAATGAAAAATGTGTACGCTGGAGACGATAAATCATTTGTTCTTCAGTGTGGAGAGCACTGTTCCACTAGTAACGCATTGAAAGATGTCGCTAGAATAGAACCAAAGACAGTTTTAAGGAAGGAAAAGGACTGCATTACAGATTTGCAGAAGCATAATACAAGATATATATACACATCCATATGAGAGGCAATCTGTTATATTATTTTTATCTGATGAATGAAGATTGTTATTTTTCTATTTTTGCAAACCCAAATAAGGTTCCAAGTTTGATCTCCTAATCTCAGACACTATTTCACCATGATTATCATCATGAAAATTATAGACCATTACCCATCATATCTAGTCAGCTTCTGCACATCTTTCATCTCGGTATCATAGAGAATCCCTACATCTCAACCAGAAAGTTACTGCAACCTAGTTATTGAATGGACAACCAATTTTTGTTACTGGACTGCCCCAACTAGCAGTAATGTAGGATCATTAGAATTAGTAGGTTCAAAATCAATCGCAATTCCCACATCAATCCTATGAAGTATAACATAAAAGGGCTTATGGTTACTCCTAGAATGATCCCATATGAGGTTCAATAAAGAAAGTTCCCTAGATGCCATAACTTTAGCCAATGAATCCCCAGAAGAAGGGATTCACACACAAGTGTAACTTTAGCTAATGAAAATTCCCTAGATTCCATAACTTTAGCCAATGCCATAACTTTAAGAGTCAAGAAGCATAACACTTCAGGAACATAAACAAGGCCGAAAACTATAAACAGAAATATACATACACAAGTGTAAATATTTCCTAAACAACTTGTACCACAATACTAATAGTATAGAAGTTCATTGATCTTGTATTTGGAAATTGAGATATGCCTGAATGAACCTTAGACAGTCACTTTGTGAACTTCTAGCTGTCATGTGATAGAAAGAAACAAAAGCAAAGACACACACACAAAAAGATAAAAAGCAAGAGCCATTCTGGCATGTCAACCTCATCCTTTGTAGTTGATTTCTGCTTGTCTTGCTTAAAATTTACCTACTTAGACTCTGGACTCAAATACCAACATTTTTTCATCAACTTTTTTTGTGTAACATGATGGATATACATGATCTGGATATTATAGTAGACTTTTATCGATCATTACATATCCAGTAATAGAACTGTGTACTTGTATCTTCTCTAACACAAATTTCCAGCACTCGGTGCTAGACAGTGAACAAAATGAAATTACATATCAAATGAAAGTGTATATGATCAACTTCTCAGCTTTTTTCTTTGTCTTTCTTTTTGGGGTACGCAACGAGTTTTAATTTCCTTTGAAACAGATGATAAAAATATTTATTCCTAGCTATAGGTTACGAGCTTAAGGTCAACCTTACCTTGCGTATCATCCTGGCCTTAAGAGAGATGCCCTAGCCTATTATGGTTGTGCGGAAATATTTCATGTTCCCAAATTTCCTTTACAAATGTAATCTTTTAATCTATCTGTGTTATATCTTACATAGATTTTCTAATTAGTACACTATTGGAAAATGGTATAACTTTGGTAAATCTGGTGACTTATTCTGGAAATTAGCATAACAAAAGCCATATTAGTCTTCAAATGGTGGTGTAGGTTTAAGTGATGAGAACAGGCGAAGATACATGACAAAGCTAGGTTATTTGGCTCATATTTGAAAATAGAAGTTAGCCTAAGCAGCATGTTCTTTCTCTTATCTTATAGCTAGTATCAACTCTAACTTATTTTCTTGAATTCCCTTCCATAGCTTTGAATCTTTGCAAATGCAAGATATATGCCTGAGGATCTGATGAAAAGAATTTATGTAAACCTCCTATACGTGTCAAGGAAAACATAAACTGGCATATCAATACAAGTAATGCAACTAAGAACCTTTAGGGCAAAAGAATGAAAACATGGACAAAATAAAGTAAGCATTTCAAATCAATATGAAATTCTTTTAGATATCCTGGTCTCAATAAGAAACATAGTCTGAAAATGTAAGAGTTCAAAAACCAATGGTCAATTAGTATGGAAAAAGAGATAGATCTGCAAACTTTACTAAGAAATTCTTCCACGTAAATCCTCACAATCCTCCTACCAAGAAAATGAGAAATTCTTACAAAAAAGGAAAAAAATATAATATCGAACGGATGAAACAACACTATAGCAAGTGTTCAAAGCAATAGCTAAAATACAAATGGTCAACACTACAAATGTTAATAAAGAAAAGACACTATATTGTAAAGTAAAATAACAAAAAGCACTATATTGTTTTGGGAGGTATAATTTTGGGCGACATCAATTGACTGCACGAACTGACTGAATGGTTGGGGTCTCATACTTAGTATCTTTAACTCTAACCAGGTGATAGATTTTGAGATTAACTTCCTATATTTAATATAAGAGATAAAATGACCCTTAGGAATTATTGAACTACCCTCCTACTCGAGGGCTGAATCATTTGGAAACTAAAACTTCACCACACCACTGTGACAATCAACTGGGGAATAACATGAAGGGATCCAATCTATACCAAGAATGACATCAAAATTTGTTATCTCTAGTTCTATTAAATTTGCTAAAGTAACCCTATGGAGTATTATAATAGGGTACTTTCTATACTTGTCTAGCAACAGCTTACTCACCAATGAGGGTGGAAGCTAGAAACGGCTTATAAAGACTCTTGGGACTTACACCTAAGTTCACAGCAATAAGTTAGGTCACAAAAGAGATCATTAACCTCGGATCAAACAATACATATAAATAAATAAGAAAGACATAAAACATACTAGTAACTACATATGGGGAGATCTTTTGCTCATGATGAGAAGGTATGGCATAAAAATGATTTTGATACTGACCTCCATCGATAATGGCTAATACATAGCTAGGCGTCCGATTGAGCTGTTAAAGAGGTGGACTGAGCATGAGGAAAAGCATATCTACTTCCTTTCATAGCAAAACTATATTCTTTGAACATATGGAATGTCTTACAATTGTGTCCAAGCACACACACAAGTGTACATGGTCACTCAAGTAGTAAAGTCGCCTATGAAAGCCAAGTATTAATCCCACAGGGAAATGCGGTCAATAATGGTCTAATTCTAGTCTTACTATTAAGATTAAATAAGTGTAAAAGTAACCAAAAATGTTTGAGAATTGAAAACTAAAAGTTTCCATATACGATTCGATAATATAAAGTGTTGGACAATAATAGGCAGAAACTCAGGGCTAAGGCACTATGAATATTCCTACTTAGCTATGAAATCTTGTTAGTTTAGTTGGTTATCTTGGTTGTTGGTTCATGAGGTTAATAACATGACTATGGTCCTTCATGCCTCTAATCAACTATCTAACTTATCCTTACAACAACATCATTGAGCGGGGATGAAAGAAGTAAGTTAAACACATTTGAATTTCATCCTGTATATGAAACAAATAGGAAAAATTAGGTATATTTTGATCCTAAATGAAAATCCTAACTTCAATTACTTGAATAATTAATATCCTACTGTATACATCCCCTGTTCTAATTTATTATTCCTAATTCCAGTTTGACAATAGAAGTATATGTTTATTCTAAGGGTCATGAATCTATAAAATAGTAAATACTAGAATATATGTGTTGAAACCTTGGGGGTTCCACCACGCAGTAAGGGACCAGGTCCCTCAAGATCAGTCACATGCAATAAAATAGTAAACCAACCAGGAACACCATAGTGTAGGAAATATAAAGAACATGGGATTTTACATGGAAACCTCATTGCTTAAGGGAGGAAAAACTATGGCTTGTCCTCACAATCTCTCTAAAGTTCACTATAATCAACTTCTTGATTACAGACTCAAAATCGAACCTAACTCTAGGCTCCTCCTGCTTGTAATAACTATAATACAAGGTTTCAACACATATATTCTAGTATTTACTATTTTATAGATTCATACAAGCTCACCTTGACAACTCTACCAAGACTCCCTCAAAACTGACTAACTCTAACCAGTATCAAGATTAGGAAACTATACTTAAGCACTTTCAAAGAAAAAATAAAAGAGCATTACTCATATATAATGAGTATTCAGTTACAGACTCAATTTGGACTCAAGAACACTCGCTATATTAGCACACATAATAAATAAGATCCTGAGCAATGTTGAATATTAAGTTATTACCTTTTTCTCTTCTCAACTTTTTAATTTACAAAAACAACCAATTGAGAAGCATCATTTACCTTTTATAGTAGAGTAAGAGTAGGGTTAAAATAAATATAAGTAGCACTTGTGCAGTTTATTACACTAGATGACAAAACTGTGCAGGTGTGTGCTAGCTGTACTTTAGCATTGAAGATCTAGAGACCTGGTCCCTTATTGCCAGTTGATCGTCATCAAAACAAGATATAGCAATTCTTCCCCATTTTGATGATGATAAACTAACCATTGAGTTTTGAGCATCAATATTCATTCATCACGCTGAATCAGAGTGATTACTACTTTTGAAGATGAATATTCCCCCTATCATTTAGTCATAATGCTTCCATCGTCATGCAACTTAGGGACCTGGTCCCTTGTTGTTAATTGATATTAAAAACTCAACTCATTGCTACATTGAAAATGAATGCTCCCTCTATCATTCAATCATCATGCTCCCATCATTAAGCAACACAGGGAACTGGTCCCTTATTGTTAATTGATATTAAAAACACAACTCATTGCTACATTTCAATATTTCCCTTGTCAAGATGCACTATCATTTCTTCCCCCTATCAACATGCCATACACATTTGCAATGCAATATTTACACACCTTGAAGAGTTTCATTGTCACGATCGGTTCCATGTCCTGACATAATTTGGTATTCTGGTTTAGAGGCTTTTATGGACAAACTATGGGTTGGTTAATTATTTTTGGATTCTTAGAACCTTTCTATTGGTTTATATATCATTCTTATTGTTTGTTTTTTCTTTCTTTATTATTTTATCATGCTTAAGTGGATAGGCTAAGGGTGGTCTCCATCCTACAGTGGGATTAAGAATACCTGTCACAGTTAAGCCTTGTTTGGGTTGTAATAAGTTTGGTATCATAGCAATTATTAGGGTCTTTGGCTGTTAACAAAGATGTGTCAGGTAAAATCCCTTTTATGGGTGTGTAGTACATCACAATTATAAGGGGAGGCTACAAAGCATTTAGGAATATTTCACTTTCTTGTGTTCTATTTTGAGCTATAGAGTCTAGTCATCATGAAACTTCTCCAACTCTTGGTTTACTCAAATTTTAGATTATGTCTTCTCAATGATCTAATGTTCATAGAAACACTGATGAACCCTCTATCCTACCCAAGGACAATATGGAGGGAACTAGCCCTGCTTATAGAGTGCAGACCCGATCTATGGTCCATGATATCAATTTTACTACTCCATATGGGGTTCCACAAGTCCCTAATAGTCCTCCTCGGGCTCCCAGATCTGGTGACACCTATGATTATCCACCATAGAGAGACATCTCTAATGTAGAGTTTTGCTAGTTTATTCACATACTTTCTCAATTGATGGGTTCTTAGCCAGTCAAATCATGTTGGTTTTGTTGCTCCTTCTTCTAAGGTTACTATGTTTGGCAATTTCATGAGGTTAAATTCCCCAACCTTCATAGGATCTAAAGTTGTGAAGGATCGTCAGGGGTTTGTTGATGAGATGGAGAAGATTTTTAGAGTGATACATGCTACTAATTTTGAAGGTGTAGATTTTGTTACATATCAATTAAAATATATAGCTTATTAGTGATATAAAGAGTAGGAGCAGTTGAGGGGTAATGATGCAGAACAGGTGTCTAGCCAGAGATAAAAAAAAGAAGTTTGGATATCCTACAACTTGGTATTGAAATGTATGGCTACAATGTTAAATAATGACATGGATATCTCCAGGCTTATGGTTTATATACATTAAGTACAAAAGGAAAAAAAAAGACAAGCAAAGAAAGGAGAGTGGCAGAATAAGAAGTTTAGATATTTAGAGCAGGGTGCAGGGTAGCAGAAGAGTTAGAAAGATAGAAAATAATAGACTAAGAATAAGACTTGGGCAAATTCTAATTCATATTCTTTAGCTAGTTCTCTTTATCCTAAGCCATCTGGAAATCTTTATTTCTAGGTTAGTGGTGGTCCTAAGGCCCAGTGTGCCCAGTCTCAAGCTAGTGGAACTCAGTAGGCCCCATCTTATCCTCCTTGTAAATTTTGTAGAAAGCTTTACCATGGTTATTGTGATGAGGGGAGAAATTTATGTTTCAATTGTGGTTAGCCTGGGCATATGTATAAGAAATATCCCATAGCTATAGTATCCACTGGGGCTAATAAAGTTCTTATCGCCACTTTTTTAGCTCCTATAACAAAGAATGACACTTCGGGTACCGGCACTAGTTGGATTGGCCTCTATATTGTTTCCACCCATTAAGAATATGAGGCATCTCTTCTCTCGTGATGTTTATTATTTGCTTGATCTGGGTTCCACCCTATCCTATGTAACCCCTTATGTAGTTATTTTGGTCCTTAAAAAACTATTGACCCCTTCTCTATCTCTACTCTGGTGGGTAATTATATAGTTGCTAGAAAACCCTAAAAGGGTTTTGTGGTGTACATCTTTTGTAGGGAGACATTGGTGGCTCTAGATACCCATCATATTTCCATTCCACCTTATAGAATGGCTCCGACTGAATTAAAAACGCTAAAGGAGAAATTAAAAGATCTTCTTGATAAAGGGCTCATTCATCCTAGTGTTTCCCTATGGGGAGCTCTTGTACTGTTTGTGCATAAGAAGGATAGTTCACTTTGGATATGTATTGACTATTGGCGGCTGAATAAAGTTACAGTAAAGAATAAGTATCCCCTTCCTAGGATTGATAATCTTTTTGCCCAACTTCAAGGTGCTAGATATTTCTCTAAGATTTATCTTTGTTTGGGGTACCATTATTTGAAAATTAAGGAGGTTGATATTCCCAAGACTTCTTTTTTGAACTAGGTATAGCCTTTATGAGTTCCTCATTATGTCATTTGGGTTAACTAATGCATCGATTGCTTTTATGGATCTTATGAACTGAGTATTTAGGCAATTTCTAGATCTGTTTATGATAGTCTTCTTTTATGATATATTGGTGTATTCTAATAGTGAGAAGGATCATATCAATCACCTTCAAAATTATATTATAGACTCTTAAGGATCAGAGGTTGTATGCTAAATTTTCTAAGTGTGAGTTTTGGCTTTACGGTGTGAATTTTCTTGGGCATATGGTGTTTAGTGAGGGGAGAAAGGTGGATCTATAGAAGGTTGAGGTGGTTAAGAGGTGGCCTAGACCCATGCTTCCAATTGACATAAGGAGTTTCTTGGGCTTGGCTTGGTATTATAGGAGGTTTGTGCAGAGATTCTCCTCTATTATTGTTCTGATGACAAAGTTGACTCAAAAGAAGGTTAAGTTCTTGTGGTTCAATGCTTGTGAGGGTAGCTTATAGAGGTTGAAGGATAAATTGACTTTTATGCCAGTTTTGACCCTTTTAAAAGGTACTGAAGGTTTTGTTATATTTTACGATGCATCTCGGGTGGGACTAGATGATGTCATGAAGTAGCATGGTAAGGTTGTTGTTTATGCTTCTAGGTAGATTAAGGTTTATGAGAGGAACTATATGACTCACGGCTTGGAGTTAGCAGCTATGGTTTTTGCTTTAAAGATTTGGATCCACCATTTGTATGGGGTGCATATAGATATCTATTCAGGTCATAAGAGCTTTTAGCATATATTTACTCAAAAGAAGTTGAATCTCAGGAAGAGGCGGTGGCTCGAGTTACTTCAGGATTATGACATGAATTTTACACTACCATTCAGGTAAAGATAATATTGTTTCTTATGCTCTTAGCAGGTTTTGTATATAGATCTTATCTCAAGTTGATGAGGAGAATAGAGGGTTGGTGAAGGACATTCATAGGTTAGAAAACTTGGGAGTTTGTCTTTTGGACTCTAAGAATAGAGGATTCATTGTTCAAGAAGTGGTTAAATCATCTCTTGGTGTTGAGATGAAGGAGAATCACACTTTGGATCCCATACTTATGCGGATTAAGGATGATGTGGGTTAGCAAAAGGTCATGGCTTTTGAGATTAGGGGAGATAGCATCTTGAGGTATCAATGTAGGTTGTGTGTTCCTAATGTTGATGGGTTGTGAGAGAGAATTTTAACTGAGGCTCATGAGTTTAGATATATGGTTTATCTAGGTTTGACTATGATGTATCATGACTTAAAGGAAATCTATTAGTGGAACAATATGAAAAGGGATATGGAAAAATTTGTTGCTAAGTGCATGGTCTATCAGCAATTTAAGGTTGAACAATTGAGGCCTAGTGGCATATCTGAGGAGATAAAGTTTTCCATTTGAAAGTGGGAGATGATCAATATTAATTTCATTATGGGTCTTCCGCATTATCGTAATTACTATGATTCTATTTAGGTCATTGTGGATAGAATGACTAAGTCTGCTCACTTCTAGCTTATGAGGACTAACTACTCGGGAGAGGATTATGTTAAGTTATTCATTTAAGAGATTGTTAAGCTTTATGAAGCATATGTGTCCATTATTTCAAATCGAGGTACACAATTTACTTCACACTTTTGGCATTCACTTTAAAAAGTTTTGGGGACTAAGGTAAACCTTAGCACCATTTTCCACCCCCAAACAATGGGCAAGTAGAGCGGACTATTCAGACTTTGGAAGATATTCTAAGGGCTTGTTGGATTGATCTTGGAGGTAGTTGGGTTGATTACTTGCCTCTTATTGAGCTTGCGTACAATAATAGTTATCATTTAAGTATTCAGATGTCTCCTTTCAAGGCTCTTTATAGTAGAAAGTGTTGGTATCCTATTGGATAGTTTGAGGTTGGTGAGACTAGGTTTTATGGTCGTTACCTAGTTTACCAAGACATGGAGAGGGTGAAGGTGATTAAAGAAAGGGTTAAGACTGCCTAAAGTCACCAAAAGTCTTATGTGGATATGAGGTAAAGGGAGTTAGAGTTTGACGTTAGTGATTGGGTGTTCTTAAAAGTTTCTCCTATGAAAGAAGTAATGAAGTTTGGGAAGAAGATGAAGCTCAGTCCCCATTATATTAGTTTTTATCAGATTATGAGGAGAGTTTGGAATATTGCCTATGAGTTTGAGTTTCCCACGAGTTTAGCTTTTATTTATCCCATTTTCCATGTTTTTATGTTGAAGAAGTGTATGGGTGATTCTTATTTGGTTGTTCCTATAAAAGATGTTATTATTTTGGATTCCTTATCTTATGAGGAAGTCCCACTGGAGATTTTGGATAGGAAAGTTGATGTCCTTCTGGGGGGTTTTTTGTTGTGTCTCTTTTTCTTGTAGTCTTATTCCGAGTAGAGTCAGCATATTTAGGCGTATTGTGTTTTGTTTCATGATATTTTATGTTTAACTAGGAGAAAAATGAGTATCTAGGGCAGTTAACATGTTTTTGTTGATGATACTCCTTCAATAGCTTATTTTTGAACTATGTGATATACAGATATATATATATATGACTATTGTGAATTATGTTGTGTCATTAGGATTAGGGACATGATAATCATAGCTATGAATTGCATGAACCAAATAGATAGTAGCTTGTGATATGAACCTGTGCCATGTGTGTGTGAGACACTACTTAGTTCCCTTTGTGTGTTGAATTCAAAGCTTGCCCAGTTAGTCTTGTATAGGTAGTAGGATAGTCGGTTAGGAAAGGATTATAGGCCGATTTCTGATTTTAGTCTATTTTTAGCCTAAATGACCTCCCTATATGAAATAGTATCCCTTGATCCCTCCTTTAAGCCTTATAGCCTATTTCTTTGTTTTAGACTTTCACCTTTCCATTTGTGTTATAATGAACCTATTTTGGCCCTGGTCCTCCTTGGACATTGTGCATCTCAACTCAGGAAAAATGCCTAAATTGAGGGTAGGTATCATAGGGGTGCATAGTGTAAAATAAGTATGAAAAAGGGTAAAGTAAGAGAAAAAATAGTAGCGCTGGGTGTGGTAGAAAATGAAAAGAAAGAGAGAAAGAAAAGAGAAAAATTGTGAAAAAGTGAAAAAGAAAGAATAAAATACCACACCAAATGGTTAATAAGTGAGACCCCAAAATAAGTGTAGTTCTAAGGAGGCTTAGTCAATTTAAATATCCATATGTATCATACCAACCCCAATCCTACATTATAAGCCAATAAAGGTCCTACAGTGATCCTAACTTGACTGTCTAAAAGATATAGTAAAGAAAATAAGGGAAAGACTACGGTATTTGACATGCATTGATTGGAACTTCATTTTTAGTGTGAGTGTCTCTTGACCGTCCCTACATTGACATGCATTATTTCATATAAAAGAGTGGGATTTCTTTTGATGTGAGGGCACATGGGTTGTATTTCAAGTTGCTTACTTGTTTGGGTAATGTAACTTGTGCATGTGCATGGATGTTTGTTGCTAATGTAATGCCATAGCTTGATTCCTTTGTGTCACATTGTTGTGCTTCATTATTACACACAATTGGGTATTAAATTATTAAACTTGGAGAGGATATGGATTTTGAGTTAAAATTAATGATTAACTTCCATAGGTATCTTAGGTTTCCCTTGGTTAAGCATCGTCGTAGCATTTTGTTATGTTTTGTTGCTTGAGAACGTGCAACATTCTATGTCGAGGGTCTTTATGTGCTATAGAAATATAGCAATTATGATGCTTAAGCTTAGAGAATATGCATATGCTTAAGTCTATTTTGTTATACTTGATGTATATTTTGAATGTTTTACAGAAATTAGGTTTTGAAGGAAAAATTCGAGAAAAATAGGAAAAGTGATGCTTTTGGCTACTTAGTTGATCGATTATGGATGTTCAGGAAACTTTTTGACTTGTTCGTTACCAAACCATGTGTAGAAATTGAAGATGATCTTAAAAGATGACTCCCAGCACTTGCTAAGTCAACATGTGGACTGCAAGTGGTACTTTGTACCACATATGGGCAAAGCAAGTGCCAAAAGTCAAAAATCTTGAGAGCAGAGCTGTAGGATATTTTGGTACTGGCACTTCCGGTCACTACTTGAGCTCACTTTATAGAGTGCAAGGACCACTTTCGCTCATTGGGCAGGGCACAAGTAGTGACCATAAGTAGCCACCGACCTCAACATTTTTCAATCATGCCAAAATGATTTCCTAGGGTTTACATGTATCCCAATTACACTCCAATAATGTTTTTAAGTCCTATTATGTATGGGTAATTAAGTTTTCCTATTTTTATTAGGACATAATTTCTAGGGTTCCTTGTAATCTATAACTACCTTTTTGGCTTTATTTATTCACTATTATTCACACATTTATTATTCACATATTAATCCAACTCAGAGGGAGGCCCTTTGGGGCCAAGCTAACAAACATCTAGTTATTTTTTGTTTGTTATTCAATTTAAGACTTTGGGATTTCTTCTTTCATTATTGTGAGATTGATTTTATAATTTTTTCTGTGGATTCCATGATTGATCTCATAACTATGAGCGGCTAATTCCCTTAGCTGGGGTTATGGGAACCCTCGCAAATTAATGAAGTAGAGGAAGTTCCAAGTCGTTCTAGATAAATATTCTTACATGTATTGGGTTTTCATCTTTCTTATCAATTTATTAGTAGTGGCCAACATTAAAATCCTGACTAGATTATTACTACTTACTTTAGAAGAGGAGTAGTGACTATGAAAAAAAATCACAATAGTAATTTAAAGATTAACGGTTTCTCCACGCTACTAGGTAATATCTGAGTAAGATCGTTAACTATCATCTGATAACTAGAGACTTAAAAGGCAATAGTTAATTGGGATCCAGGATAAGGGTTAGTAAGGTGACATCCTGAGATTTAAAAGGTAAAGGGTGAAATCCATCTGCTCGTCCAAAAGACTATTGATGGTAAATAACTTATCAGATTCTACATGCAAGGTATTGGAATAGTTCGACAGTGCACGATAAGTCTATTAAGTTGAGAAGCCAAGGGGAACACAATCCTAGTGTTTGTCTTAGATTTTTTACTACCAAGAGCAACCCATTCTTTTCCTTTTTCTATTTCAACAAATCTCCATTTTACTTTACCGTATTGCCTAGTGATTGTAACAAGTTTGAGAAGGATTTTTGACCTATTCTCTGTGGGATCGACCCCTACCTAGTTGGATTACTGTATTTGATAGAGACCACTTCATCCTTCAATTAGAGGTGTATTTTGGGTGTTATCACAAGTTTGTAGGTTGAGAACTAAGGATATGGCTTTGATAAAGGTTCTTTGGAGAAATCAAAAGGTGGAAAAAGTAACCTGGGAAGCTGAAGACGATATGAAGGCTAAATATCTATTCTTGTTCCCTAGTTTGGATGAAGATGCTTAAGGTATATGTTATTTTATACTAACCACATTTCAAAGTTGTTCTTAGTTCTTGTTCTATTCTGTCTTGTATTCATACAAAAGTGCCCCTAACTTCTTATACGGGGAGAAATAATCCTAAGGGGGGGATAATATAATACCCCAGGTCTTTAACTCAAAAAAATTTTAAGTGTTGATGAAACTACCCAAACTATGACTTAGATGATGAGTTGTTATCACTCATCACGATTAGTAGGGTTAGACTCGAAGTCTCACCATCGAAGTGTACCCAGGTTAGTACTGTCTTGATCACGACATAGTACTCATGACTCATAGGGTAAGATCACGAGTCATAGTGAGGGATTCAAGACTATAATAGTAAAGGGGCCCAAGGTTCTTGCTGCAGCCACGAGTCTAGGCAATGACTCATGACCAGTCGTCACTTGACCTGTAATAACTAGGAGCAATTTTCAGCACGTTTTCATTAAGGGTATTTTTGATCTTTTCTTTTCTTTAAACTTTATCCATGACCTTAAAATGTCTAAAGGTCCTATTTTAACATCAATTATCAAATCATAAACATCATTATCTCCTCTCAAACTTCCAATCTAGAAAAATTAAGGTTTTCAAGGGATTAATCATCCAAGCTCCAAACTCTAGATTTTTTTTATAATTTCTTTGGTTTTCAGGCATGTTCCTCCTCCCTACCTTGATTCTTATATAAGGGAATATGTTTAACCATTGTTCATGCGAATTTGATAGTGGGTTAGTAATTGGGTTGAGGATTTTTTATTGTTTACTATGAATTACTTTCCTCATGTTTTGATTATGATATTCACACTTTAAATTGTGGTTTTTGAATTTAATGGCTGCATGGTTATGGGATCTTGAAATGGGGACCATGGGTTTCTCTAACTTGTTGGATTTTTGCTTGTAAATGGTAATATCCTCAATCCACCTTCAGGAACATTGGTTTTAAATGTTGAATATTCATGATTTAACTTATTTTTGGAGCTATTGAATTATATTAATGGATAAACAAATTAAAATTAATTAGAAAGGCCTTTGTGGCCGTGGTTTGGTATTAAAATAAAATTGGATTGGCATAATTGTACTTAGCTTGAAAGCATAATTGGTATAATGATACTAACAGTAAATGCCTTAATAAATGACTTCTGGTTTAATGAATGAGATTGTGTGTAAATGTTTCAACTTAGTCTTAAAGGGGGTTGTGCAGCTCGTCATTAAGGTAGAGGTCCCAGGGGGACCAATATTTGAAACCATATTTGCCGGCATGGGGGTCTTTATGATCATGTGCATAGTTCACACATTATATATTTTTTAGATATTTGGAACTTTGGTTCCTCTGTAGCTCCCTTAGATTTCCTCGTTTCATACAGCTAACATGCACTGGGGCCCTTTCAGCAAGGAGAGTTAAACCCATATAGCTCGTCGCTGCCCTTAGGATAGATAGAGACACCCAGTCTAGGTTAATGGTTTTTAAATCTCTTGTTCGTAACCTTGTACACTACCCTGGCATATTATGTATACATATATGAATATGTGTTTGTGGCTTTAACTAATTTTGGACATAGAATTACTTTATCCCTCTCCTTGAGTTACAATCTAGTGCTTATACCACTGATCGTCCTTGGATGCTACATCATTTCATATTGTAGGGTCCTAGAGTTCTTTATTTACTCGTGTTCAGTCTTAGACAGTGTATAAAAATCTAAGACAGTGTGATAGAGCATACTCCCTACTATGTAATTGTGAATGAGCTTAATGAGATATGGCTAAACAAGAGATGAGTGTAGATGGATGTGATGGAAATTGATTTTTAATATACATATCTTAGTGTATAGTGTGATGTATTAAAGTTCTTAGAGACGATAGTCACTATTCTTGGCCAAAAAAGTTTCTACCTATCCTTGAGCCTAATTACAACCCTCAAAGTCTTATTTGATCCTGAGCCTTAATATTTTGATGTTAGTGGAGCACTAAACTAAGGTAAATCTTATGGCTCATCTTGTTTACCATGTGAATTCTTTGTGAGAATGAGTGTAATTTCATTCTTAGACGCATTCTTGTGATAATTGCATCTATGTGAATGAATATGGGTAAATCTATTGTTAAGAGAGCACATGTTTGATTATAGTTAGGTGATTTGTGTGATCTATTTTATTGATCAATATTCATAAGTTTTCCATGTTGATGAGCCAATTCTTGAGGATAAGATGTTTTGAAGTAGTGTTCTTGAGCTTTCAATTGTATATAACGTGCCTCATGTAAAATTTTCATTCGATGTAGTCATTGTAGTGCTTGATTGAGTCTCTTTCTTTTAGAGTAGTAGCTAAGTATGTCCTTTATATGATTCTTAGATTAATGAGTTGTTCGAGTACAAACAAGTCTTTAAATGTGGGGTGATGATCTGAGGTGGATTTATGCATCTCAGTGTTGTTATCTATTCTTATATAGCTTAGTTATGAGGATTTATCTTGGACTTAATTAGTTAATCTTTGAATAAATGAGCTTATAGGTTTTAATCAATGTAATTTTAATATTTTAGGTGTGTTTACAATAATTTTTGAGTCAAAACACTAAGTTAAAGTTCAAACGCGAAAACTAGTACTCGTAGCTTGAGCTATGTTCCTTTCTAGTTCATCGTGTTGGATTCTATGTTGTTTTCAGCTCTAATTTGGGGTATTTGATGATATAGGATGCTTTTTTAGTTCATAAATATGATAATTATATGATAAAAAATATTTAAACCAAGAGGAAAAGTCACCACAGAGCTTGGATTTGAAAGAAAAATGCATGAGACAATGCATTACGAAATCTAGAATTTTTGGACATATTGTCATGCCACACTGCATAGATGGCGCGATAAGGGTGTGGACCTTGGTGGAATTATGGATTGTCCAAACCAGTATCCATACATGATATTAGTGTTCCATGTACCCTATGCTCGGCGATAAGGGTGCGGCACGGAGGCTAAACAGAATTTGGTATCTTGGTCCTAGTATAAATAGGAAACTTAAACTCTTATGTAACAACCTTGGATGACCTTGGGAATTGGAAAATGATTTATAAGGCTGAAAATAGTGTTTTTATTCCGTTACTTTAGTTTATTTATGGATTATAACATGTATTCATCTATTGTGATTGTATGTCCATGTGTGGCTAAACACCCTTTCTGGGGTTAAGGCAATGAACATGAGTACTTATGCTTCTTAGTTGAATTGGTTTTGGTTATTTATCATTGTTGGTTGTTAATATATGCTTGTGTTAACTGTTTTAAGGATTTGCGACCCTTAGAATACATTCTTAATTCTATCATGTGCCCAGAAGGAGAAATGATAGGACAGAACGTGGGATAGATAGAATAGGATCGTAATATCTCAATTGAATGAAGTTATGATTTACATTTAGGATAATAATATACCTAAGTGCCCTATTTGGTTCAATTATGGAATTTAATATGAATATATTTAACTTAGTTCTCACATCCCCGCTTAATGATGTAGTTGTGGGGCTAAGTTAGATAATTGATTAGATGGTCGAAAGGCCATAGTCATACTATCAACCTCGTGGACCAACAACCAAGTTAATTAACCTAACCAACAATGTTTTGTAGCTTAGTATGATTGTTCATAGTGACTTAACCCTGGGCATTCCCTATTATGTCCAAGAACCTTTAATCTACCGTATTTTTTTCTTTGCTTTCAGTTGATAACTCTAAAACTCTTTTGGTGACTTTAGCACATGATTAATATTGATAGTTGAACTAAAATTGGATAGTTTTTTAACACAAGTCCCTATGGGATCAATAGTTGGCCTTTCATAAGGCGACTATATTACTTGGGTGGACCACGTACACTCGCTTTTACGTTTGAATTTATGCAAATCTATGAGATAGTCTGAAAAGGTTATTGGTGGGTATCACTCCATACCACACTCATCCACTTTCATAGACGTGATCATGCACAAATCATTATAGTATGAAGGTGGATTGAGTGGTTTGTATACTTTCAAGACCACTTCTTCATTATCCAGTCTCATCTTTAGAGTGCCCTCTTTAACACCAATTATTTCTCCTCCTATCACCAAGAATGAATGTCCCAATATGATTGGTACCATGTCATCTTCATCATAATAAAGAACAATAAAGTCAACAGGAATAATGAACTTACCAACCTTAATGAGCACGTCTTCAATGATTCATTTGGGATGAACTCTCATTCTATCTGCTATTTGGAGCACACAGAGCATGGCCTTAGATTTCCCAAAACAAGAGCATTGAACACAGATAAGGGAATTAATTTTATGCTTTAACCCAAGTCACTGAAGGCATGGACAACATCATTATCAGTAATTTGCATAGGGAGGGTAAAACTCCATGGATCCATCAATTTCTTGGGTATCTTTCTCATCACAATCGAACTGCACTCCTCAGTAAGTGCCACTTTCTCAATATATTTCATATTTTCCTTGTTGGTCACCACATCCTTCTAGTACTTAGCGTACTTAGGTATACCTTGCAAAACATCTAACAAAGGAAGATTAAGGTGAAGTTCTCTTAATGTATCGAAGAACTTCTTGAAATGAGCATCCTCTTTAGCCTTTTTGAGCCTTTGAGGGAATAGTGGTGGTGGTATTTCTTGCACATACTTAGTATCCTTCGTTAACATACTCAGACTTCCCTAAATCTTCATCCTCTCTCCTTGCAACTTACTTCTCCTTACCCTATTATGGGACCAACTCTGCCTAAAACTCCATATTTTTCTTGGAAGATTTGTCAATGAGATCTCCACTACTCCTCAAAGTGATTGTCATAACTTGGTTTTAATTCTCTATCACTAGGAAACTTTCACGAACCAAACCAGGGTCTAGCCATGTTGGGTATCTCATGTCCTTTGGGGACCGGAGACCACCCCTGTTCACCTAACCAAACCATATAATATCGCCAATGTCGGATGAATTTCGAACGTATAACAAGATATGTTTAATGAATAAAGGGTTTGTATATAACTAATAACCATCGACCGGCCAAAACAACTGACCAACATCACCCAAGTCCACAGTAATCCAACAAAGCCTTCTAACACAAGAGCCAAAAAACATTCTTGGTCAAGATATGTCCCCAACTCTGACAGATGACAATTACAATGAAATGATAATGTTAATGATAATGAAAACTCTTAATTATATTCTATGATAATAACGAATGAAATGTATAAGTTTTCTAAAGTATGAAAGCTCACCACTTCACCACAAAGAACCAAAAAACTACGTTGATCCACCTAACTCTGTGCAGGAAAGTAAAGTTATCTCTGGTGCCTGCATTGTGTGGGTATACAACGTTCGGAGATGGTTAGTAGGTTGACACTAATATATAACTCAGGGATAAGGATAACATAATTTCGTGATCAACAGTTCAAAATCATTCAAAATCAATTTACATAATCAAATACATATACATATATATCACATGCCAAGATAGGGAACAAGGCTTAGCATGCACTTTACAACTTTAGCCTGGATTGTATAGCTCAACAATCATAACATAAGAAGGCACATATGAGCTATATGGGCCCAACTCTCCCCTAGTTGGTAGGGCCCCAGTGCCAGAAGGTATACACATGCACTATGGGGGACTTGAACCTCCCAGTATAATAAGGTGACATAAACACTAAATCATGTAATTTAATGTAAGAGACTTGAACTTCCCAATCAAATTATAGTAATAAAGAAAGACTAGAACTACCCAGTCATATAGACCCCCGCGCCAGCAAACGTGATTTCTAGTATTTGTCCCTCTAGACCTCGACTTTCCCTACTCAGCTACACAATCCTCATTAAAGCCCAATTATTTAATTTATCACACATTCCCATTCATTGAACCACATTACTAATTAAGGAATAAATTGTTGGTATTGTCAAAACAACTACACTTATAAGGTAACGTCAACGTGCAGAGCCAATTACATCACTTGGGGTAATTCACAAACCCCTTGGTTCGATTAGACATTAACTTGGGAAAGCACACAACACCTTCAGGTTTAATTCAAAAATCATTATTCCTCATTGACTCTTCCCATTATGAAATAGTTCAAGAGTAGTTCAACATGCATACTTTTCATATTCAAAACCAATTTCACACTTATGGGGTTGAGGTCATAACTACTTCAAAATTCACAAGTTTACGAAGTCACAATCCCTAGTACATTAACAATTCCCACGCATTAATTTGATTTTTAAAACCACCAAATAAACATAACCCATGCAGAGACAAACATAAAACATTGCATAAACAATAGTTATTCAAAACCTTTGACCCATGTTTTCATAACCAACCTCAATACCATATGAACAGCATTTCAAAACTTATTCTTTTAGAAAATTAATAATTAGGGAGGAGTAAATGCCTTAAATACCATGTTTCACGAAAAGAATTCAACCATTGAGCCCTTGGATGGCCTACTTCTTGGAAACCCCAAGTATGGCTGCTTGAGAGAATTTAAGGGAGTTTTAGAAGTGTTTGAGTATGTTATGAATGAGAAATAACCCTTCCTAAGTGCTTTATGAATGTGGGGTTTTAATTGGGTGAGAATGGAATTTTCCAAAGTGCCCTCAATTTAAAAACTGAAATTTAGTCATTAGTGACTATGGGTCACTATACGACTCGTATTGACTCATTATGATTGGTAACTACAAGTCACAGCCAAGACAGTCTTCAAGGCACTCATAATCTATTGACTCAGCCTATATGACTCGTAATAGGAACCTATGACTTATAGGGTCCAGTCATAGTCAACCCAGCAACTATTTAGGGTATACACTAGACACCCTATGATTTGAATCCAACAACTCATAACAATTTCCTATGACTCATAGTAAGCCACCCATACTCAGAGCAGAACTCAGCCATACACTTACTAATTTGGTTATGATTTGAGACCAATGACTAGTCAAGATTCCTTACGACTCGTCAAGGGAGTCGTAGTCGGGATAGTGAGGATAAAATTTCAGAAATTTTCGAGGAACAAAACCAAGGGAGTTACATACTCCCCCCTTAGGATCATTCGTCTATAAATGATAGGATAAGGCATTTATTAGCATGATTTGACCCCACACACAACCACACTTACCTTCAACAAAGAAAGAAACAAACATGTTAAGAAATACACATACCTATAGCATGATTATCCGTAACAGGAAACAATAATAAATACTTGGACTTCATGTCCTCCTCATCTTCCTAGGTAGATTCTTCAACCTTTTGGTTCCTCAAAACAACCTTTACTGAAGCCACATACTTAGTCCGCAACCGATAGACTTGCCAATCCAAAATCTTTACCAAGATTCCTTATAAGTTAAGGAATTTGAAATACCCACCTCCTCTAAAGAAACAATCGTTGAAGGATTACCACACACTTTCTCAACATCAAAATATGAAACACCGATGAATGGAGCTTAAACTAGAAGGCATCTCCAATTCATATGCAACATTACAAACCCTCTTATAAACCAAGTAATGACCAACATAATGGGTATTGAGCTTTCCCTTCTTACCAAAGTGCATCACTCCCTTCATCGGGGATACCTTCAAGAACACCTAATCACCAACACTGAACTCCAACTCCCTTTTCCTGACGTTTGCATATGATTTTTGGTGACTTTGGAAAGGCTTAAGTCTATCCCAAATCACCATCACCTTCTCCATGGCTTAGTGAACCAAATCAGGACTAAATAACTAATTTTCACCAACCTAAAACCACCCAATAGGAGACCTACATATCCTACCATATACAGCCTCAAACAGGGCCATACAAATTCTAGAGTGATATTGTTGTGGAAGACAAATTCTATGAGAGGAAAGAGGTCAATCCAACTACCACAAAAATAAAAAACACAATCTCGAAGCATATCTTTAAAATCCTAAATTATCCTTTTCATATGCCCATCCGTCTACGGATGAAAAGCGGTACTAAGGGTCACCTTAGTCCCCAAACCTCACTGGAACAACCTCTAAAAGTGAGATAAGAACTGAGTACCCCGATCAAAAAAGATGGAAATTAGACTACCATGCCACTTCACGATCTCCTCGATGAATAACTTTTGATAATCCTCTGAAGAGAAATTAGTCCTCACCAGCAAAAAGTGGGTAGTCTTAGTCATCTCATCCTACCATGCCACTTCACGATCTCCTCCATGTGATACATGCTACTGACATGGAGAGTGTAGAGTTTGTAGCTTATCAGTCAAGGGATACTACTTATATGCCATATCTTTTAACTGATAAGCTACAAACTCTACACTCTCCATGTCAGTAGCATGTATCACATGGAAGATATTTTCCATATCATTAATAAAATTGTAAGGATCTTCCTCAACTTTAAAACTAGTGAAAATGGGAGGACTCAACCTTATAAATTGGCAAACTCTAGTGGCTTCAGAGTATGGAGTAACAGAAGCAACATGTTCAATCTGAGAGGCCATAAACTGGGTAAGCAAATAAATTGAATGGCAAAACTCAGCATTAGACATAATAGCCTAGGGTGCCTGAGTAGGGATTGAGGGAATCAATGGAGCTCCCTCAGAGCAACCAGAAGTAGTGACCCTCGGTCGGGTCTGAACACCTGGAGTAGGACGAGCTCCATCCACATTGTCCTCAGATAGGACAGAAGAGTTTCTGTGAACATCAAAGCTTCTGGGAGGCATGGTTTGAAAAGAGAACATACAAAAATTAGAGAAGATTCAAAACCTTAAACTCTATAGCTTGAAATAGAACAATAAGAAATACAAATATTTTAAAATGCCTCGTAGACTCTCCCTTATAAGTGTGTTGCACTACATACTAATAAATGAGACTCTACTTAACACGGCTTTGTTAGATACTTAATGACACCAAACATAAGCTCTGATACTATCTTTTTATCATGACCTAAACTAGGGCCTAGCCCTGACGGGTATCTCAACTCTACCAGGGACCAGAGACCACCCATGTACACCTAACCAAACCACTAAATATCACTAATATTGGATAATTTTTGAACATATAATAAGATAAGCTTAAATAATAAAGGGTATATCTATAACCAATAACCATCGACCAGCCAAACCAAATGACCAAAATCACCCAAGACCAGCTAAACCAACAAACTAATGTTACCCAAGTCCACAGTAATCCAAAAAAGACTTCTAACACAATAGCCAAAAACCAATCTTCATCGAGACATGTCCTCAACTCTGACAGAAGACAATGACAATGCAAATAAAAGTTTTAATTGAAAACTCTCAATTCTAGTCTATGGAAATAATGGATGAAATAACTAAGTCTTCCAAAGTATGAAAGTTCACCACTTTACCACAATGAACCAATGCCGAGCCAATCCACCTAACTCTATGTAGGAAAAGTAAAGGTATCTTCGGTGCCTGCATCACATGGGGATATAGCATTTGAAGATGGTTAGTGGGGTAAATACTAGCATGTAACTCGAGGATAAGGATAACATAATATCATGATCAATAATTCAAAATCATTTAAAACCATTGCACATATTCAAATACATATACATACATACATACATATATATATATGTCACATGTTGGGATAGGGAACAATGCTTAATATGCACTTTAAAACTTTAGTCTAGATTGTATATCTCAACCATCATAACATAATAAAGTACCCATGGGCTATATAGGTCCAGCTCTCCCTCAGCTAGTATGACCCTAGTGCATGTAACTGCATGAACTAGAGGGTATACATATGCATTATGGGAGACTTAAACCTCCTGGCATATCAAGGTGACAAAAGAACTAAATTATGTAATATAATGTGGGGACTCGAACCTTCTAATCAAATGATAGTAATAAGGGGGACTCAAACCATCAGGTCATATAGACTCCGTATAGGCAATCATTATTTCTAGTATTAGTTCCTCAAGACCTAAAATTTCCCTACTCAGCTACACAATCCTAATTAAAGCCCAATTAAATTATTTATCATAAATTCATATTCATTCAACCACATTACACATTAAGGCATAAAATGGTTGAATCGTCATACCAATTACACTTGCAAGAAAACTTCAATATGCCAAGCCAATTACATTATTTTGGGGAATTCACAACCCCCTTAGTTCATTTAGACATTAAGGCTACGTTTGTTTATTTTAAGATTCAGATGTCTGAATCTGAATGAACGTTTGAATGATTAAGATGTTGTTTCTAGATCTAAAAACTGAATGATTAAGACTGTTTATTTTTCAACATCTAAATGTACAAAAAAAATTATTTGTATATATAATAAAATAGAAAATACAATTCAAATAAAAACTAATTATATATTAGAAAAGTATGTAATTTAATACAACAAAATTATTATTTGATTGAAAAAAAATATTTATGTTTGTTAGTGATAGTGGAGATAGTTTATAATGGTGGTTGAGGTGACAATGATTGATGTTATGATTAGTAGTGTTAGTGGTCATAGTTGTAATGGTTGGTATTGTAGTGACTGTTGTGATGGTGGCGGTTGATACTGGTGGTGGTGGTGGTTGTGATGTGACATTGCTTGATATTAGTAGTTGGGGGTGTTGATTGTGATGGCTAGAAAATAAATGAATGATGGTTGATGATGTGTTGGTGCTAGTTGGAGATATTGTTAGTTGTGATGGTGAAGATGGTTGTTATTAGAGATAAACTATAGTGATAATAGTAATTGAAGTGATGGTAGAGGTGGTGTTATTAGTGACAATGGCGGTGGCCACCAAAGAATATATGGAGGTTGTGATGTATTAGTGGTAGTTAGCAATGGTGCTTGTTGTGATAGATGAGTTAGTCGATAGTAGGAATTGGCCGGTAGTGGTTGATGATGGTGGTGTTATTGACGGTAGTGGTGATGTTAAATATAATTAAAATAATAGAGGTAGTAGGTGTAGTAGTGGTTCACAACAGTGGTTGGTAGCAATATTTGTTGTCGATGGTGGTTGTGATGGTTGAGGTAGTTGGTGGTGGTGGGTGGTGGTTGACAATGATGGCGGTGGCAGAGGTGGTGACTGATGATTATGAATAGAGTGGTAGTGAATATTATCCAACACCAGAATACCTCTTCAGACCTATTAAAACTTGATTCTAGATCTGAATGATTAAGACCTATTCAGACCTATTAAGCTAAAATCTTAATAAAAATCAAATGCACTTAATGTTCTGAAGTGTGAACCATGCAGATTCAGACCTCCATTAAGTGCAAACAAATGAGCCCTAACTTAGGGAATCACACAACCCCTTAAGTTTCAATTCAAAAATCATTATGCCTCATTAACTCTTTACATTATGCAATAGTTCATGAGCAATTCAATATGCATACTTTTCATATTCAAAACCAATTTCACAATTATGGGGTTGAGGTCATAACCACTTCAAAATTCACAAGTTTGGGAAGTCACAATACCTAGTTCATTCACCATTCCTATGCATCAATCTGATTTTTAAAACCACCATATAAACATAACCCATGCAAGGACAAACATAAAACATTACATAAACAATAGTTTTTCAAAACCCTCAGCCTATTTTTGTAAAAAGCAACTTCAATACCAAATGAACAACACACTAAAATTTATGCTTTTAGCAAATTAATAATTTGGGAAGAGTAACATGCCTGAAATTCTAAGTTTTACGAAAACAATTCAACCCTTAAGCCCTTGGATGGCCTACTTCTTGGAAACCCTAATTATGGATTCTTGAGATAATTTAAGCGAGCTTTGAAAGTGTTTGAGTATTTATGAATGAGAAATAACCCTCCTTAGTACTTTATGAACATAGATTTTTAATTGAGTGAGAAGGGAATTGTACAAAAAGCCCTCAATTTAAAAACTAAAATTTAGTCATTAGTGACTACTGGTCACTATACGACTCATATAGACATTTCTAGACTAGTCACCATAAGTCATAGCCAAGACAGTCTTCAAAGCACTCATAATTTGTTGGCCTTATGACTCAGCCTATATGAATCGTAAAAGGACCCTACGACTAGTAGGGTTATGTCGTAGTCAACCCAGTAACCATTTGGGGTATACACTGGACACCCTACGATTATCATCCAATAACTCATAACAAGTCCTTACAACTCATAGTAAGCCACTTATACTCAGAGCAAAACTCTACCATACACTTACTGAATAGGTTATGATTCGAGTTCAATGATTCATCAGGGAAGTGTAGTCAGGATAGTGAGGTAAAATCTTAGAAATTTTCAAGGGCCAAAAACTTGAGGTGTTACAGCAACCCACCTTGAGGCCTGGTACTCTCCAGCTGTGCTCACTGCCCTAACTGCATCAGTAAATTCTTCTGAGCATATTGCAGATTTTTTATCTCAGTAGCCATTTGTTATTTGTTGGCCAGGATCTTCTTTGATTTTTTCTCAATGTTACTGATCTGCATGTTCTACTGCAGCTGAAACTACTGAGTCTCATTGTTTCAGCATAAATACTTGGGTTGACCCTGCCACATGTGGTTGTAGTCATTCCCATAGTTTGCCTTATGTACATTGTCCATAAAATTTATAGACTCTGAATTGGATCCATAAAAGTATGCAGAGTGTCCACTAATTCCACAAATCTTATACCAAGATGGGTCCTTATGATCTATATTTACTTGCGCCTAAGATTTATTCACACCTAATTTGCTAAAGTATGTCGTTATCTGATTTTAAAGATTTGACAATTGAGTGGGTAAAGATGTGACACTATCAACTTCAATCACACCTATCTTCTTTTTCACTGTACTTTTGGAGATGTCACCATGCCTGTCAGTATTACCTTGCATAATTCGGTTCAGCAAGGTATTCAACCCATCATAAGTTTTCTCTAATGCTTGACCACCTCAACTAAATCTAGAAAATTGTATTATGATCAAGAGCTTCAACAAAAGTATGAGCTAATACCTTGCTAGATTGTTGGTGATGTGGACAGTCCCTGAGTAGAAATTTTAGCCTCACCCAAGCATGATACAAGTTATCTTCCAGCTTTTGCATAAAACTCAAGATTTCATTGTGTAGCCTTGCAGCCCTACATGATAGAAGGGAATGGATAAGGAACTTCCTTTCTAGATTATCCCATGTAGTGATGGGACTTGTTAGATCTACATTTAACTACTACTTTGCTCCCCCTAAGAGTAAGAAAGGGAAAAGTGTAAGCCTCACATAGTTTGTAGAGACTCATGTGGAAAAGAATATGTCACTAATCTCTAAGAAAGTTTGCAAATAGAGCTATTGATCATCATGTAAAAAGACTATGAACTAACAACTGTTGTTGGAATGTCATACTATGTTCTGCTTCAGCTCAAATCTACCTCTAAGTGCCTGTCTGCAGATGGCAGAGGTAACATTAGTTGCGAGTAGGATTTATTCAGCAAACTATCCTGCAGGCTAGTATATCTTTCATCATTGGTGCAGAATAGCTTTCTCTAGCTGAATCTGTGGTATCCAGTAGAGAAGTACTACTTTTATCCTTAGCTGATGTAAGAATTGCACAGGTTCAGGATATAGGTTAGCCAAATCCCTTTCCCTTGCAAGTTTCTTATTCTTCAAACATGAAGCTACAAATTCAAAAACTAAGATCAAGTTATTAACACCTATAAAATGATATAACCAAACTAAAAGTAAGACAGTTTCCAATTTAGAAGTCCCCAAAAATGGCGCTAACAAATTATTGCACCCAAGCACACACGCGATCTAATTCTAGTCTTACTATGAATATTAAACAAGTGCAAAAGTAACCAAAAATGTTTGAGAAATAATAACTAAAAGTTACCATAAATAACTCAATAATATAAAGTGTTACTAAGGAGAAACCCAAGGCTGAGGCACTACGAACAATCCTACTTAGTTATGAAACCTCATTTCTTTAGTTTTTTATCTATGTTTTTGGTTCACGAGGTTGATAACATGACTACCTTAAATGCAAATCCTAACTTCAATTCCTTGAATGATTAAGGTCCTACTCCACACATCCCACATTCTAATCATCATTTCTTCTTTCGAGCTCACAGTAGAAGTATATGTTTATTCTAAGGGTCGCTAATCCATAGAATAGTAAATACAAGAATCTTCAAACAATCAGTAATGATAAATAATATAAACTAACTTAATTTCAAGCTTAAGTAATTAAGTTCTTGGCCTCAACCCAGGATGAGGGTGTTTAGCCACTCATGTAATTACAAAGAATCATGATTAAAGAATTCATGTAAGAAATCCAAAAGTAAACTAAGGGAAAGATTAAAAACCCTAAGATAAGCCTCCACAAATGTATGCCAAGCCCAAAAGATCATCCAAGGTGAGTAAAATACAATATGAATGTTCAATTTATATTTGGAAACAATAGCTCATTTTGACAACATGGGAGTGCCACACTGTTGCATTGGCATGATAAGGGAATGGCATGCCCTTCTTGTAGAGGCTTACAGGAATTGGCCATTTTGGATTGTGTCTAAGAGTGTGGTATGCCGTTAACGAAGAGATCCAATATGGCACACCCTTTTACTCAAATTTTCCAGATTTCATCCAAGTAAGCTCCATCCATTTGGCGTTGAGTTCCTCACATCATGGGTGTTTTTATATCGTTAGACCGTTTTTTACTCCTGAATATTAATTTTAACTTTTACCAAGACACCTTGTATCATCAAAACCACGAATTAATGTTTAAACACACAATAGAATTCATCGAGACAAACTAGAACACACATAGCTCAAGCTAAGAGCACTAGTTTTCTCATTTAAATACTAAATGAACATTTTGATTCCAAACTTGTTTTGAAAACACCTTAAACACTATAAAAAAGTAATTTAATAATTAGATGCTCAATTATATAATTATTAACTCATTATGCACATCAAAAATCCTCAATACTAGGCTAAATACACAGAGATTAAGACACTTAGGTGCATAAATCCACCTAAGATCACTTACCACAACCATAACAACCATCCTTACCCATAAAGCACTCACCTGGATGACTTCTACCATATTTCTGGTGGGTAAACACATCCTCAGGATATGCTACCTGATATATACAAGTTGATTCCCTACCCAACTTCTCATACTTAGTTCTAGGTACGAGGCACTGGCTGAGGACGGTGCAGGTGCTGACGAATGGCTCTAAAAATAAGAATGATTTCCCCCTCCTAATTTATTTTAACTATCATCAAAATACTCTTTCCTATCCCTTTTTGTCACCCTTTTTTTCCTTCAATTTCTCAGTTTTTATCTACTAAGCACGGGTCATGCATCAAGCAATATCCATTTCTCTAATGAACATGGCAGTCCTATACTCCGTGACTACAAAGTCAGACATTCTTGTGACAAATTTATTCATATGATCCCTAGAATCTACAACAACTCTGGTGCATACCTAAAAAGTTGAGTGTGCTTTAGGCAATATTCTTTCGCCAACATAGGACCCTGTCTGAGGTTCATAAACTCTTCCACCTAGGTATTACTCATCTCACGAGGAAAGATCCAGAAAAGTTGTTTGAAACACATGTCAAGACATTAGAGCTATATTCTCACCCCTACCTTCCTTCCACATAGTAACCCAATCATCAACAATATCTTTTAGCTTATAAGATGCCAATTCCATACTCTCCCCTTGAATGATAAGCATAATATGAGTGATCTTATTAACTTCCTTAATGAAAAACTATGGATCCTCAGGCACCTATGACCCAAATAACTCAAGTGGATTCATTATGAAAAAATCTCAAACTCTGGCTGTAGCTAAGTAACCATTCTGCCGAATTAGGACTGTTTCTGACTGATCACCCTGAGCATTAGCATTCACAGCCTAATCTAACACTTGAAAAGCAATCTAAAACTTAGCATGGGAGATATTTTTATTCAAAGGGCCTGCTAGTGGTAATAGGGCTGGTTGGTCCCAATTTCTATAGATGTAAGCTTTGCAAAGAGTAATACTCTTTCACGTAAAAGCACAATTTAGAGCAGACAAAGACAACTTTAAAGCATGATAGATATCATAAAAAAAGGGATAGTTCCTAATATGTTCCATAGCCTTTCGCTCATAAGTGATGTGCGCTTCACACCCATGAAAAAGATTTAATATAACATGGCTTATCAGACTCTCTAGGACTCTTTAATACCTTAGGCTATGATATTATGTCTATAATTCCCTGCACCTATCACTAGATGTTACACGATGATTACGACTACAAGTAGCCACGAAGTGAACCATAATATCTACTCACTTTAGCACTAAATAAGAAAAACTTATATGGACATAAGTAGAGACTTAAACTAATAAACTAAAGTTCATTTGAATGTCAATCTCATTAAAACAAGACAAATTTACAATAATTGAAAGTAAATGTCTAAAAGAAGACAACTGAAAGGTTCTGGCAAGCCTCTAAATAAATTGAAGAGCCACTGGGATAGAACCCAGCGAACCCAAAAGAAAATATAAAGTCTGAATTTCTTCTTACTAGTTGAACATCTGAATAAGACATAGTCTTGGACGTCAGAGCAAAAGGACTCAACAACTATCAGGATGTAGAAAATAATGATCGTGGCTAATCACACTGCTAAGGACGAACACCAGAACCTACATCATGAAATAATGTAGCCACATAGACATATATATGGTCATTACTTCTAAAATGTACTAAGTAAGTGGGGTAAATATAGTAAGAAAAATGAATACTGATCATAATCTTAAAATATACAGGCTAAGTGTACATGGACTCACCTAATTCATGAATAAACTAAAAACTAAAATATCATAAAGTATAAATCATAAAGCAATATCTGATATAGTTAGTGAGTTATTACACTTAGTTTCTAAAATCACCATTTCTATGGGAGATTCTTACAATGGACATAAACCATGTGAACTGGCATAGTTTCCAACGTCTTACCCATGTTGAGGAGAGTTTTTTCTATACTTTCCATTGATATAGAACCTTAACTGAGTAATGACTAAACGTAGCCCCTTGGGGAAAGGGATACACTCTCAGGTGAGGTCCCTTAAACCTATAGAAGTACACAATTGTTGGGAAATAGAAATGCGCTAAACCCACATTCTCCTTGGTGCTAAATACTACTCCAAAAATATATATACTTATGATCATACTTGGAGTAGCATGTGGGTTTATAAAACTGAAAGCAACAATACTTCTCTTGCTGAAATTATACTCATAAAGAAACTTGTGAATCTTATGTCTTATCTGAGATCTTATCAAAATTGAAACTTTAATCCTATTGTAATAATTTGTAGCTTGAACTAATAATTTTGAACTTCTTGTAAACTGACTACATTATGCTCAACTTGTTATCATTTACTATCTCATAGAAATTTCATGTCAAAAATACCAAAATCAAGGCATAAGATAACATTCTTGGATAAAAACATAATTAAATATGGAATCAAACATGGAATATTGTACTAAATAAAGTCTAACTCATAAGTAAACATCATAATCGCAAAATCATAAAAAGTGGGTGTGAACCCTAGTAAATCAATTCTTTAAATTCAATTAAAAATCAAACTTTTGGGCACACGCATGCAAGATTATACTTGTTCAAATCCCACATAACTGAACTTGATGAATTTTCTTTGAAGAAAGCTTGAATTTGAGCCATAGGAGCTTGAATTTGGAAAAGAACCTATTTGGTGTTCTTGAGAGTTTGGGAGAAGATGAATGATGAAATTTAGATTTAGGAAATGGGGAATTTTGTTAGGGATAAGTTGTAGGATAAATCAGGAGGTAAAAGACCAAAATTCTCTCAAGAAACTGAAGGAAAATGAAAATTTAACATTAGTGAAACCTTGGGCATGGCACGTCCTTATTGTGCCACATAAAGTGCTTGCACACTTTAACATGGAAAACAGTCAGGATGGAATGCCCTTATCCTGCCAGGCCATAAATTTTTGTGTCGGGGTGTGCCATGCCTCTGTGGCACTCCCTAATCAAAGACCCTTACTGCTTTAGGGTCCCGAAATACCTCAAAAGATATTCCAAAGATTCCAAAACACTTCCTAATCATCCCATTAGCATTCCTTATCATTGTTCAACATAAGAATCGCCTTAAAACACAAATAATCTATCAAAATAAAATCATTAAAATTTTGGGGTATAGCATTATCAAGTCCATAAAGGCTACAAGAGCATTTGTTAGACCAAAAGACATAACCACTAACCCAAAGTGACCATGCAAACTTCTAAAAGCAGTCTTTGGAATATCAAATTCTTTGACCTTCAACTGATGATATCCCAACCTGAGATCAATTTTTTATGACCAAAATACACCCTAAAGATGATCAAATAAGTCATCAATTCTGGGGATGGGGTACTTCATCTTGATGCTAACCCTATTTAATGATTTGTAGTCTACATATATTCTAAGGGTACCTTTTCTTTTTGCGTACGAATAGGACTGGAGCACTCAATAGAGAAAACAATGGGTCTGATGAACCCCTTATCTAAGAGGTTCTTAAGTTATTCCTTTAACTTTTTAATTTCTCTCAGCGCCATTCGGTAGGGAGGAATAGAGATAGGTTAAATATCTAGGAGTAAATCAATCATAAATTTGATTTCCCTATCATGAGTGATATAATTCAAATGGCTTCCTTATCTTTTGATGACTTCTTTAGAGGCTAACACCTAAAGTCTCAAGACTTGGTCACCCCGAGGGCACAAGTATATGTAAGAAAATCCTGTTTTGAGCAAAACATAAAGCAATTCCATGTGTGGAAGGTTTTTTGGATGCTTTTATTGATGATAACTCGAGGACCATAAGCCTTTAAGAATGAACCATCCTCGGTTTTGAGAACATTAAAGAGGCGTCATTCATCAAGTCCAAACGCATAAGGCATTATTTATAAAGATGGAGGCTCGTGAGAGTATGTGGCATTCATCCAAGGGAGTATACTTGCTAATATGTAAAGAGGGACCTTGAATATAGGTGCCTCAACTTAGGGTTATTATGGTCTTTGGATACTCCTTTTTTACACTCCAAAGGAGCACCCTTCATTAAGGGTATTTTAGTCTTTGTTTGTAATAAGTATAAATAGACAATTAGGCTTCTATTTTTCTTAGTCTTGATGAATTGATTGAGTGATACTCAAATTGTATTTTCTTTCCTCAGTGTAGGTCTTGGAAAAGCTATTGTATTGTAGGTCTTCAAAAATACATTGAAACTAGGGTTAGCATAGAGTGTCGAATCACTCTTGTTGACACTTTGGCAAGAAAGGTGGGTGCTTAAGGATATTGAATCCCTTTTTGTCTACCTAAGAGTGTGGTGTCATCCTTCATTGGTGTTGTGTGTCTTGGTGTTTGATACACACCTTGGTGGTATTCATTGGTGTAGGTGTATGTCTCACTATCTATCCTTTACAATTATGCACTTTTCTCTTGTTTCTTGTTAAATCCAAATATATGTTTGTGTGTTCTACTTCTTCCTATCTTATTCTTAGTGTGTTTTTATGTTTTTGTTGAAGTTCTGGGTTAGATATTGTATTAATGAGGTACCCCCAGGCAGATCCTCTGGAAAACTTCAAGAAACTCATTGACTATGTGGACTAACTGAATAGTTGGGGTCTCAGACTTAGTATCTTTAACCAAAAACAAGTTATAGATACAGCCTTATGAGATTAATTTGCTTTAGTAGCCAAAAAAATAGAAAAGTAAATGGGGGGATTTATTCAGAATAGTCTTAACAGTGAAAAATCTTGGTCACTTTGGTTGAAATTAATATGATATGAATACTAGAATTATGTTCCCCTTGACTTTATAACTCTATAGACTTATTGTTCTCCACCTAACCATCCCAATACTTTGCATGCAAAATTTGATACGATATGTATCACCAATCGTCTTGTGAACACCTTTAGTGAATTTCACTCTTTACCTTTTGATTCATAGAGTGTCGTAGTACTCACTATTATCTTAGATCCAAGATTAACTATTATCTTTTAAGAGTCAAGCTAATTAGATGAGGGTTGGTAGCCTCGAATTATTATTTTGATCTTTTTTCCTAATCTTTACCTCTCTTTTGAAGTAAGTATTCAATACAGGAGGGTTATTAACTTCTGCAGCCATTTATAAAGCATACAAATCAAAAAAGATCACAATACATGCAAAAATATTGATCAAGAATGGCTTTGCACTTCCTTTACTTTGTTATACCATCAGGGTTCCCACAACCATAGTTAGGTGGTTTAGTCGCTCATGTTTTCAAGAATATCTATTGATTTCATCAAGGAAAGTATATGAATAATCTTACAATAATTTAAGAAAAAACCCAAAATCTTAAATTGATAATCAACTGTAAAAAAAAAGAACAAAGGATTCCACGATCAAAAATCAAATCTCAAAATCAATATAGTGTTGTGAATGTAAAGAGTATAGAAACTAATACAAAGAACATCAAAAGGGTATTTATAGAATACATCAGAACCCTAAATATCCTAACCAAAATGAATAAGGAAAACTGAGTCGGTGAACACTTACGGGCACTAAGTAGTACTTATGGATACCTAGGTGGGTTATAAGTGTCAGACCAATCTTAAATCTTGCAGAACACCACTTACGATGGATATTTTGGGGGAATAAGTGATACTTATGCCCCATAAGTAACTCTTTGTAACTCTCAGATAAAACTTCAGAGTTCAGCTTCTAAGAATATTCTTACTTTGATACTTATGTAGCCACTTACAGTGGTCGTAAGTGCCACTTACGATGGCCGTAAGTGCCACTTACAATGGTCGTAAGTTCCACTTACAATGGCCGTAAGTGCCACTTACATCCCGTAATGGTCCTGTTAGTAGGGTACTCAGTACACTTCCACTCTTTTCTTTTTTTCTGCTCCAAAACCTAGTTTGCTGCAAAACAAACATCAAAAACACATCATATCTAACAAATTATACTTAAGTACTTGCATATCTTCTAGTTTTAAGTATCTAAAGTGCCATGAAATGGCACATCATGAAGTGGTGGACAAAGTTTGAGGGAAAGTATAACTACTTCCTTTCTTAGCAAAAGGTCATTCCTTGATTCTATGGCTTATATTACCACAACAATAACAACTATCTCTACCCATCACACACTCACTAAGATGAATCCTACCATATTTCTTGCAGGCAGGAAAAATAGGTCCCCGAGAAATGCTACCCTGAGATCCATAAATCAGTGCCCTACTGATGTGTCGTGGATACATGGCACATTAAATACCTAAAACAAGGAATTTATGCTTGGACTAAGGTCATTTTTGTTAGATATGATATGGTACTATGTGGTGCTGTAGGTAACATAGGTTGATAGTGGTATTGGACTAAAAAAAGAGAGAAAACTTCAAAAAAGGCAAAGTACTAGTCAAGATTTTAGTTGTCAAGTCATCTTACGACTCATAGCTTAACTTGTCAGGATACCAGAAGAAAAAGTGAATCAGAGCCTTTAAGTAAAGATTGACTATGACTCATAAGAAGTGGATATGGGTTATTTGGAGAACTCTTAAGAGACCAGTGAGCTATGCGAAGGTCCAGCATTGATGTTATGGAAGACTACGAGTCATAATATCAGACTGTGACTCGTAGTAACCCATCATAAGGAAACCAGTACGTAAAGTTATGAAGTGCGAGGTTCAAGTGATAACAAGTAAAGACCACGAGACATAAGGATTGACTACAACTAGTGGTGATGAGTTGTAATAACACCAGAAACTTGAAGCCTTGATGATAAAATTTCACTAGAATGGTTTCGACCGGCAACATACGACTCGTAAAGAGACCTCACGAGTCGTAAAGATTGCCGACCTACTTTTCCTACTTGTTTTTTATTAGGACTTCCTTATTATTTTTATATACTATAAATACCCAAGGGTTATGATTTTATTAGGTTACATAATTCTACTATTTTTTTAGATACTTTCACATACTTCAAGGATTGATACTATTGTCTTGGATTTTTTATTTCGTATTTAATTAAAGATTTTGGATTTTAATCTTTCATCATTGTGAAATTAATTGCATGTGTTCTTTATTGATTATCATGGATTGTTGCATGAACATGATCGGCTAATTTTCTTTACTAAGGTTGTGGGAACCCTATCAAATTAGCTGCGTAAGGGAAGTGAGAGATTTATCTATTCTACTGTAGTTATGTATATTGTAACCTTCTTCATATTTATTGAACCCAAGATACTGTAGAAGTTTGGAAATTTCCTGTATTTGAGAACGTCCTCACAAGGGAGTTTCAGATTGGGAAAAGAAGGTTACAATAGTGATTCGAAGCTATCAACCCTCATCTGATCAACTCAAGACTCAAAAGGTGAGAGATGTATTGAGGCTATAGATAAGGGACAGCAAGGCAACACCCTAAAACTTACAAGGTAAAGGGTTAAATCTATCAACGCAGTCAAAAGATAGTTGATAGTATATAGCTTGTCAACTTTGCTTGCAGAGCTGGAGGTTGCGTAGATTGAACACGAGAATCATACATAGTTGTAAACCTAAGAGGAATACAGTCCTAGTGTTCATATTTTATTATTTACAAACTCAAGCATTCAAGTTTAGCTACTTATTGTTGACTTCAAATGCCCTCCATTTACTTTTATGTACTACTTATGAATTTTGACAAATTTGAGATACTATTCAATCACTACTATAAAATATTAAATTTTCGACGACCAATGTGGTCGAAAATTAAGGTAGTTCTGACTACTTTCCGACTGCTTGAAGGTAGTCGAAATATAGCTTGTCGGAAAAATATTTTCAACTATAGTAACCGGAAATTTCTAACTACTTTAGTCGGAAATGTAGTCGGATATTTAATAAATATTTATTTAATAATTATTAATATTCCGACTACTGTAGTCGGAAATTTAATAAATAATTATTTAATAATTTTAATTATTTTAACTACTATAGTCAAAAAATTAATAAATAATTATTTAATAATTATAATTATTCCGACTACTGTAGTCGGACAATTAATAAATAAATATTTAATAATTATAATTATTCTGACTACTTTGGTCAGAAATTTAATAAATAAATATTTAATAATTATAATTATTCCGACTACTGTAGTCGAAAATTTAATAAATAATTATTTAATAATTATAATTATTTCAACCACTGTAGTCAGAAATTTAATAAATAATTAATTAATAATTATTATTATTTCGGCCACTGTAGTCGAAAAATTAGTAAATAATTATATAATATTTATTATTATTTAATAATTATTATTATTCATTAACTTACACTGCTTTCAGATTATAAACGACATAACTAATGTATTTTTCATAACAGGATCAAACACGATAAAAATTTATAAATACAACCACTTTAAATCGTTCAAAACAAACATCAAATCAAATAGATTAAATATCTAAATGTCACAATCAAAAATAAGAACAATAACTACATTCTAATTATCATTAGATTCATTATCTTCCTCGTCATGAAATACTTGCGGCATGTGCTTCTTACTCAACTCATCAAATTTAGCAAACTTAGCATCGTTAGTTGCACATTTCTGCGTCAATTCCACAATTTGCTTTTTCATCGCTTTCATTTCTTCCACAGTTTGCAAAGTAGAAGAGGAATTGGGAAATAATGAAGAACTACTCGAGGATTGGAGATCCCCTATCCCGTAGGTTCTACCTTTCTTTGGACCACCTACCACAGTTGTCAATATATTATTCATCTTTGCAGGTGATGGTTGGACCATGGTACCATCCTCTGAAGTAGGTTGAGTTTGATGCCACTCTTCTATGTTTTTTTTGAAATTCTTCCTGAAAGAAAAATTATTTGTCAGTATGTAAACAAGCAAAGTTGAGTAATAATAAAACAATGTATGTAAAAGTTATTATCTTACATATGAATTCTTAGCACGCGCTTCGACCCAATCTCCTCTTGTGCCTTCTTTGTTTTTCTTTCTTTGCGTCTCTTCATAGACATGAATAAAAGGGTGCTCTTTTCTCCCATTTTCATAGTTCTGCAAAATTTTAGAAAAAAGAGATAATGCAAGTATGAAGACAAGTCCAGGAGTCCATGAATATAACACAGACAAATATGAAATATGAATAATAGTCAAAGTATGGAAAAACCTATATTATCCAAAAGGGAACATCCATCATTATTAGTTTGTACAAAAAAATAACAAAGATTATTTTTCACATCTACTACTTAACTAATCGTTGGTGTAACACCTATAATCACATCTGAGCACCTAGTGTTGTAAATCTGAACTGCTATATGCTCTTCAAGTTTGAAATGTCGTGTCTATTTTGACAATTCATAATTGATATATCTTGTAGTATGTTCCAGTTGAATTGATCTTACATTGATTATGGAACTAGACAGTCTCTGAAAATCTAAATTTTGGCATGTGATTAAGTGAATGTTTAGCTTGGATTGGCTGCAGTTAGGCTAAGTTGATGCCCCTTGAGTGTGATCTTATATGCTACGCATTTTATGCAATCCTAAGATGAAATTTGGCCCTGTTTGAAATACGTTCTAGCTGTAGTACTAGCACAATGTAGTCACAATCCTTAGAGTAATATTGATTAGTTGGACCCCAGCAGCGATTAGGATTTTTAAAACATGGGTACACCATTAAAAAATATGGGAAAATTCTTTTAATGAGAATTGGTCCTTAGTCCTCCAGGTAAATAACTCATTGCTCACCTAAGTGCACTGTTTAACTTTTTTGTAGTTGTAGAATGGGTGCCAACAGATAATATTGTACCACTGGTTGGACTGTGATGGAGCTCACTAAAATATAGATATCACCTGAATAAAGGAGGATATTAGGTTGGGCATTTCGTACTATATGCTTTAGTAAGAGGGAGTTATTGAGTTCCCTAAGTAGTTTAATGGAAGTGCTTAGAGTTTTCTTGACTAATGTTTCTTTAGTTTGTTATTTCCTTGCTATGATCTCATTTTTATCTTATGTCTATCAATCATCTAATAATAAATATTCAAGAATCACATACAAGGGTATCCCTCCATTCGCATCTTCAGAAAAGGATCCGATGTTAGGTAAACCTTTAACTTTGTCTTTATCACTTGCGAATTTGCGTTACTACTATTTTAAAATTTTAAATTGTGAATCAATTGTTTGATATCCTTTATATTTTATTAGTTTGAAGCCCTCTCAAATTCAAAAGGGAAAAAAAATCCCTTGTTAGGTAGCACTTTCATTATGTAACAAACTTTAGGTTGTTATTGTCTAAAATGTTAAGTCATTGGATTCTCTAGCATGATAATGATACACTTTCCAGTTATTTTATTTTTGATCCCTTTATGATCGTTAGTGCTACTTTTGGCTATTGAAAGTATACTGCAACTCCTCTCTTCATCATTATATCTTCCGTCTTTTTTCTTTAATCTTTATTTGTTTCTACTTTTCATGCTGAAAATTGAGCATGATAACTTTGTTGAAGGTCATATATAACTTATACTATGAGTTATAAGAATAGTAACCCCTGCTGAAGTTGCTTTTAGCACTCCCCTTTCTGAATAATTAGCGATACACATTACCCAGTGTTTAGATAATGGAGATAAAAACTAAAAATGGAAGTGAATAGCTTAATGTTTGCTAACTTCACTTAATTTTGATAATTGTTACCCATTTACTTGGAAGTTAATAGGCCAAATCTTATTTACATGGTTCTTATAATGTATTTATTGTTTACTAAGCTTGTCGTGCATAGACGATCATGGACACCACGATCATAAGTCATACTATGGCGATCGTGATACGGATAGCCTTCTTAAGGTGAGAACATAGTTGGGATTGGATAAGGAACAGAAGAAAGCATGGAAAGAGGAGAACTTAAGGATAGTTAATATTGACAAAGAAAATAGAGCTGGTCCATATCATGCTGCCTTTTTTCAATCACTGGGCATAACCTTTTGAACTAATTCTTCATAGTGCTATTCTATTGGGCAGTTGTGTTGTGTTGGATATCATTTTTATCATACCATTGAGATGACACGAATATTTATTTTTCTACAGATGATGGAAGATTTGATAGAAACTATCAAGTTGGAGTCTTAAATGAATACTTCGGATAATTGTCTACCAAGCTGGCAAATGGCCTGAAAAAATCTGCTCTTGTAATTGGAGGATGCCGAATAGAAGGTGTTGTACGTGTTAAGAAGGTAGGCAACTTATTGATGGGAGTCAGTAAATAATAAATGGACATTTGTTTGTTTAAACAATTATTGTGGTATGTTAGTAAAAAGAAAAGGACATGGTGATGTTGTAGATATAGATTATGAAACATATGATGTGGTTTAAGTTGTTTGACATAAATGTTTGGGCATTAAGATTGTTGAAGTACTGATGCATTATTATCTTGCTAATCTTAAATTATTCAACAAACTAATATATCAGTTTATGTTATGTACTGTTCAGGTTCCTGGCAACCTCGTCATATCAGCTCGTTCAGCAGCTCATTCATTTGTTGCTTCTCAGATGAACAAGTCATATGTAATTTCCAGTTTTTTGTTTGGTAAGACAATAACTCCGAAGGTTATGAGGGATATCAAATTGTTGCTACCATATTCGGGCCCTATTTGAAATTAAGTTTGACCTTGGATACCGCTAGTGTGACTAGAATCAACTTGCATGAAAAAACATATTTCTTTGAGGTTTACAAGATAGAATGTCAGGGAAAGAACACGAATCTTATAAAGAAACCCCATGTCTGATGGCTAGTGTTCATGGAATAGAATCATCTATTGAATGTAATGCTAGTACAAGCTGCAATCCTAAAGGCAAGATAAGCTTAATTGGAGTGCGAAGGCAAAAGAATAGGAGGTTTGGTGTTGTGATTAGAGACAAAATTAGTTTGCACAAAATTATAGTGCATTTTTTACCAAGATAGATTTATTATAGAGATGGGTCGGCCTAGAAGAAAGATAGATTTGTTAGGGCTAGCAGGGGTACTAGACCTGCAGGACTCAATTGATTTATAATAGTTGAAGTGGTTGGCTAGACCCCAGGCTTCTTATAGCCATCCCTTGGTTAGGGAGTTTAATTCATTCTACGCCTCCTCTAGAGGGGGTAAGGTCATAGAGTATGTTGAGTATAGAGGATAGAGGTTGGATATAGGCAATGGACCTTTCTAAAACCATCAGGTAGTATGATATAAGATCAATTTCAAAAAAAAAAAAAAAAAAACAAGAAACAACAAGAGCAACAAGATGTCCACAATGCTAGTGAATCAAAATAAGCCACACACGACTTCATGAGACTTCAAGATGAACATCAACATCAGCAACAAGATGTCAACAATGCTAGTGAATTGAAATATGCCACACACGGCTTCACTAGACTTCAAGATGAACAACAACAACAAGATAACAACAATAGTGAATCAAAAGAGCCCTACGCGGTATCACATGTCATGGTTTAGAACATTGAACTAAACCAAACAAATTACAAATTTAAGCTAATATTACCAGTCTTCATTGGTGGGTATAGAAACTCATCTAACCTCCAGTGTGCAATGAGCCACCCATTTGAGACGCTCTATTTGCCTTTGCCCGTTCCCTCTTTGCCCTATATTCAGGAGTATCCCATTTTTCCAAGAACTGAACCCACACATTAGCATTCAGCCAACTAGGTTTTTCCAAGTTCCTCCGGGCCTCATACAAGTGTTTTTTGATCCATTGAGTTGCTTTGAACTTGACAATGCATTGTATTTCATTATCATGACAAGAATCCCAAGCACACTTTGACTACAAAATAGTTTAATAGTTGTAAATTCATCACTGATAGCATACTGAAATGGTAAATTTTTTATTTTGATTATACCACAAACTGATTCCATATAAGCACTCTGATGTCGAGTCAAAGATCATTCCAACTACCTCATGGCTACATGTGAAATGGTTTAATTTCTTTTATAACCATATGTCCGCCGCTATATACGGGAATAAACCAGCAATATAATTATATTAAATTATCTTAGCTTTTGAAAATTCTAAAAATTACAGAAAAACATAATATTTACTTACCCATTACCATCAGGGGAGATAATTAGCCTCCCGTTACCATCATATTCTACTACCCCTTTAAATTTCAGAATCTGGGAAGCATCTACTGTAGCATTAGATGCTTCAGCACTATCAATGGAGGGCGATATTGTTATGCTAGGACCTTCAATTCTCAATCTAAAAAGTCTAGGTGTGGATGATGTTAAAGGACATATGAAGAGCAACTATGCAGACTATTATGGGGAGAAAAGGGCTAAAACTGGTGGGGCGGTTGGGGCATGAAAAATGCATTTGGTAGTGAAATAGTTTCCCTTGGAGGAGGAATAATAGTTGTAGTAGATGGTTAAAGAGTTGTGGTAACAGGTGGTGGTGGTGGTGTTGTATATTGACCTGTGGTAAGATTATCAGGTCCTTTCTTACCTTTCTTATGCTGTCCATTACCATGACCTTTTGATGCCATTGATTTTCTTTATCAACCACCTGGAAAAAAACCCACAAAATGGAGTTAGTCTGTGTTATGATACCCAGATATGTTTCTTAGATGAAATGAAAAACAAGGTTGTAAACTCATTAGCTGTATATAAGGTTGTGGTACAGAAACAGGAATGATTAAGGTTTGTCAACTCAACTTCTACTCAAAAAACAAATGGTAGGGTTGGATCCCACTTTAGTGATATATTACAGATACAGAAAAATTCTAGCACAAATGATAGCTTCAAGTAAGTCATTTTCACCCTATACAGAAGAAGGAAGCAGTCTGATTTCATATGATGTAGATAGAACAAGCATACAGATGAGCGCAGTGTAATAAGAAAATGCAACAAGACAAGCAAATCTGTTGCATAGTTATTGGCACTACAAATGTTAACAAAGGAAAAACACTATATTGTCATGAAAAATAGCAAAAAGCAGCAGCTAAAATACAACTCAAGACCTTGTTAAAACACATTACTACTATTAATAACAACTCAATCCTCGTCACTTGTTTCATAGCCATTCATCAATTCTTCCTCATCACTTGTTTCATATTCATTCATTGATTCTTCCTCATCACTTGTTTCATTTTCATCAAGTAACTCTTCCTCGCTTATTTCATTATCATCAGTTAGATCTTCCTCGTCATTTGCCGAAGATGTTCCTTCTCTATAATCATGAACGTTCAATATAAGTTCAGAAGGATCAAATTCTTCATATAGGCCTTCGTTATTCTGAAACTCACCTGCTAATTCATCACCCACCCTTTCTTCAACACTTGAAATATCATTCTGCTACTTAATATCTGATGCATCCTCCACTACAACTCTACCCATATGCTTTGTTTTTATAACTACCCACCATGTAGATTTATGCTTACATAAAGGATAAGGAGTGTAATACACTTATTTCACATTTTGTGCAATGATAAATGGATCATAGAGTCCATACTCCCTTGTACATTTAATTTTAACTATTTTGTACTGAGGGTAAACCTTTGTACCTAAACTAGGCATAGGATCATACCACTTACACCAAAAGAGAACCAATTTTTATTTGTCCAACCAACATGATAATCGAGTTCTAAAATCTCATGAAGTACACCATAATAATCAACACCGCCATAACCTGTCACCCAAACCCCACTATTGTTGGTTTTATTTCCCTTGGAGAACTCTTCTGTATGAAATCTGTACCCATTTAAAAAGTACTTAGAAAACTTTCTAACTTTAGCATCAGGTCCCCAAGCTATATCACGTGAAAATTGGCCATTTGGGTCATAATTAAGTGGATTATGAACCTATAAAAAGTTCAAAAGAAAGTTAGAATTTAAATATACATGAGATTGAACAAAAGCGTAAATCGTGTTAAATATTTAAGTTACACTTACATATTCTTTAAATCACACTGAAAACATAGGATAAACAATAGCATCCCCGTGTAAAGTCACGAAGTAGCTTTCCGACAAAGTTATGACTTTTATTAGTTAAAGCTTAGATAGACCTTGAATGATTGTCCTTAATATATTATACTCACTTATAAAAAGGCAGGACCTTGGGACAATTTAATAATACAAGTGTTATAGCTGAATTAAGCTCCACCTTATTCAAATATCAAACTAGACCACCTTTCGGACTTCCTTTACCTGGTTGATTGAATATTGAAAATGGTGGTGCCGAAGGATCTGTATTGTCTCCATCATCATACCTATTATGTCAATTTCTCAGACATGGTACATCATGTTTAAAATAATATGAACAAAAATAAGAGGTCTCTTTAGTCAAATAAGCCTCACATATTAATCCCTCAATTTGGGATCTGTTTTTTATGATCCGCTTACATTTGCCAATAGTCCTGCATAGTGTGATCTTTTAGATGAAATAATATTCAATTAAAACACATGAAGGTAAATGTTAAAAGTCAATACCTCTCAAAGGGATACATCCATTGACACTAGACAGGCCCTCCAAGTCGTGCCACTCGCACAAGGTGAATTGAAAGATGCTCCATAACATCAAAAAACCAGGGGGGAGGGGGGGGAATTTTTGCCAACTTGTGTAAGGTTAAGCGAATGTTGATATCCATCAAAGATAGGTTCTCCTCCCTTAATGTGTTAGAACATAAATCTTTGAAAAATAATCTTATCTTTGTTATGGGCTTCCAAATTCTATCAGGCAATGTACAGAATGCAGTAGCCATCAATGACTCCATGAAAATATGACAGTCATGGCTATTCATAGAGGTCAACTTTCCTTTCTTCATATCAACACACCTAGACAAATTTAACGCATATCCATCTGGCATTCTCAAATTGTTAACCCAATCACCAATCACTCTTATATCCTCCAAAGTGAATGTGTAACTAGCCTTGGGCTTATGAATCTTATTGTTTAGTATGTCAGGTACAACTCACTGCGCCGAAAATACTCCTTTAAGTCCACCATATCCTTCATGTTATCTTTTATTTTGTTACTTACATCCACACAGTATTAAACAAGTTGTCAAAGAAGTTTTTCTCAATATGTATGGGATCCAGATTATGAGGCAGAAGATTATCCTTCCAGTAATCTAACTCCCAAAATATGCTTCGTTTTGTCCAGTTATGTGTAATACCATAACAAGGTATCCTGGATGGTGGAGACTTTGTTACCTTAGGCAGATTCCTCACTCTATCCCAAATTTCTTCCCGCAACAAAATTGGTGGTGGATCCTCAGTATCAGTCTTATTCTTCATAAAATCACTACTATTTCCCCTAAACTCATGTTGCATTGGCTAGAATCGACAGTGACAATCAAACCATGAGCTTTTCCCTTTATGCTTCAAAGTGAATGCTTTTGTGTCTTCCATGCAACAAGGGCAAGCTAACTTGCCTGCAGTCGACCACTCAGACATCATTCCATAAGCAGAAAAGTCATTTACAGTCCACATCAAAGTAGCACGTAATCTAAAGTTTTATTTTATTGATACATCATATGCTTCCACACCTTCATGGCATAATAAGTTCAACTCATCAATCAATGGCTGCAAATATACATCAATCAAAACTTTTGGATTGCAAGGACCTAGAATAATGCAAGTTAGAAATATATACTGACTCGTCATACAAAATTCAGGCGGGAGATTATAAGGAGTCACAAACACTGGCCAACATGAATATGGTGTAGCTGAGACAGAAAATGGAATGAATCCATCAGTAGATAATCCCAACCTAATGTTTCTTGGTTCACTAGCAAAATCCGGATACACACTATCAAAACACTTCCATGCTTCTACATCTGATGGATGACATAAAACACCAGGTAGTATTTTATTTTCATAGTGTCATCTCATATGAGCGGCAGATCTCTTTGATGCATACAACCTCTTTAACCGTGGTATAAGGGGTAAGTAATGCATCGACTTCACAGGAACCTTCTTCCTTTTGGCATGTGTGATTTCGTTATAACAAGGATGATTACAAAATTTGCAATATTCTAAATTTGCATCTTCCTTATAGAATAACATGCAACCTTTCTCGCAAAAGTGAATCCTCTCTGATGAAAGTCCTAACTTAGAAACCAACTTCTTTGTTGTGTAGAAATATTTAGGTAAGTCAAGTTTATTTGGGTTAAGTTCATTCATAAGTCCAGTGGTAGATCTCATTCCCTCTTGAGAAATTGAATAATCTGACTTAATACTCAGTAACCAAATGACAACAGATAACTTAGAATGCACTGAGCCTTTATACAATGGATGACTAGCTTCCTTTAACTGTTCATAAAAGTGCTTAGCCTCATCATTTGGTTCATTTTGATCCCTTGAGTGTGTTCCAAAAGCATCCTTGACCATCTCATTATATCGTGAACTTTCAACATTACTCTCTCTTATTGAACTTTCAACATAATTCTTAAAAGCAAAATTATTAGCAGCACTACTCTCTCCATGAGCTGTCCACACAGTATAATTCAATATAAAACCCTTTCTATAAAGATGTAATGCAACAGCATCTGGACTCAATAACTTGCAACACTTGCAATTCCATCAAGGACGCCTAATTTTCCCTTCAATAAGAAAATCATTAAGTGTCATTTCTTTAGTAATAAATCCAGCTACCCCAGTTTTATATTCCTCCCCAACCCCGCATGGTTAGGATAAAGTCTATTATACATCCATGTACGTTCTTCATTTTCCATCTACACAAGAATGACAATAATAATAATAATAATAGAGAAGAGAAACAAAAACAAGAGAAACAAAACAATAACAGGTTTATTTAGAGATGCTACTATGCAGTGGACATAAGCAAAAAACTAAGAGATTCAATACAACATAGTAAAGCAGCCAGCAACAATAGAATATTTTAATTAAAAGAAGAATTTTTTTATCAGTGAAACAAATTCAATCCATGTGATAGCTTCATAAACAAGATAAAATAAAGGCAAAAAAGGAGACAAGCGGATGAGGTAGTGATGAATTTTGATAATTGAGTAGTGTCTTAGCCCTTATATGTGCCCTTATATGTGAAAAGCAAGTAATCTACCTTTGTAAGACAATAATCAACCAAATTCTCAAAATCAAATTTAACCATGCTATTTAATATTTATTAACAGGCCTTTCTACTTTCCATATGGCACATGAAGCTATAATTTATTTAAGTTTCATTAAGTAGTCACCAGTGTTTTTCAACTGATTCCAAACTTTGTGTAACATTTTCCACAATGTCTAGATAATGGATATGTATTAAAAACCATCTTATTCACTGTTCACAAATGTGCCTCTTAGAATTTTTCAGAAGCCAGCATAGCATACTCAGGAAAGGAGCAAACTAAACTTATACAATGACAACACTTGTGCTCCACATGGTTATATGGTTCATATTTTAACAACTGGGACAATACTTCACCGAACTTCTTTCTTTTAAGACTTCAAGTGGTAACCATTTTATCCTTAATGAGAAAGAAGATTACTAAACTTTGTGTAAAGAACTATTTAACAGGAACTTAAACCAAAGAAGTTTGGGACAGACAGAATTCACTGTATTGTCCACAATAAAAAACGGAGCCAAGATTTGAACTTTATGGATTCTAAATTCTAGGGTAGCGCCATAGTGACACAAGTTGTTAATGACTACATTATGAATTTAATTTTCATATATATATTTAGTGAATTTCTTAATACAAACACATTGTTTGAACTAAAACTACTGAATTCAGTCGAACACATACATCAGCTTCTACCTCCACCCCACAATAGACAAACAACTAGAAAAAGAATTCACATTATTGTAACTAAACGAGGAAAATAAGCATAATGGGCTTACTCATTGTCATTTTGGTAAAGTACTAAATTTGGATCTAAACAGAAACATATACATATGCAGCTTAATTCCATAGAGCTCAACAAATTTAACTACACTGAGCTGATGAATCTTCGATACAAGTAGATCAAGATTTACAAAAACAAACCCAAAAACAACAATACTACAGAAATGCCGGTCACTATATACATTAATACACTAAAAAATACTCAAAAACTAAAGAACCCCAAACAACAAAATCAAAAAAACAGATAAACCCAAATTACCTTTTTTTATTTTTTTGGAAATAACACTCATGAAGGCAAGAAAAGAATGTCCATATCTCAAGGTAAAAAGACCAAATGTGATTGAAAGTGAAAGTGAAAAGAATGTCCATACCACTTTTTGCGAGAGACGCAGCCTTCACGGTCAATTTTTAAGAGATAGAAATGCAGAGAGAAGAGAGTCGGGAGAGAGAATTGTGTGCCCTAGCTTAGAGAGAGAGAAAGTGAGAGAGTGAATTTAGAAAGTTGTGTGTTTAGTGTATATTAAATGTGAATTTCAGACTACTTTAGTCGGGTAGAAAATTAATATGTTTAATTTTTTAATGTTTCTGACTACTTCGGTCGGTTAGATATTTAATATAATTAAATTATATATTTAAATCAATTATTTATAAGATTTTCGACTACAGTGGTTAGAAATATATATTTAATTATTTAATTTATATTTATGACCATTGTAGTTGGAACATTTTATTATATTTAATTATTTAATATTTCCGACTACAGTGGTCGGAAATATATATTTAATTATTTGTTTGAATAATTATTTAATTTTTGTATAAGGGTCTAATTATATATTAAGTAATATATTTATTTAATTATTTATATTTTCAACTATAGTAGTCAGAAATACATATTTAATTATTTATTTAAATAATTATTTAATTTTTTTGTAAGGGTCCGATTATATATATACTAAAATATTTATTTAATTATTTTATTTCCGACTACAGTAGTCAAAAATATATATTATAATTTATTTTACTTATTTTTAAAATTCCGCATAAGGGACTAATTATACATTTAGTCATATATTTATTTAATTATTTACATTTAAGACTACCGTGGGCGGACATATATTTTATTATTTATTAATTTTATTTAGTTATTAGTATTTCCTACTAAAGTAGTCAAAAATATATATTTAATAATTGATTTAAATAATTATTTAATTTTTTCATAAAGAACCTGATTATATATTTAGTATTATATTTATTTAATTATTTATATTTTTGACTATCGCAGTCAGAATATATATTTAATAATTTAGTTAAATAAATAATTTATTTAATTATTTATATTTTTTACTACTGTAGTCGGAATATATATTTTTCAGAATTTGCCGCCAAATATTCTGACTGTTTTTGTCACAAATAGAATTGAAAAAATATTTTGTAAAAAATAAAAATAAAAAAATAAGATTTTCGACGGAAGTAGTCGAAAATTTTCGACTACTGTTTTCAGTCAGAAATTTTTGGTCAGAAAGTAGCGCATTTCTGATAGTGAATGTTTTGCCTGTAGGTTCGACCCCAACCTAATTTGGGTTGCTATTTTTGGCATCGACCACATCATACTTCTTTGGAGGTTAGTTTTTGGTGACATCAAATTTGGGATCTGTTACAGGAAAAGGCGGTGTGAATTATTGATCAAAGTTGGTAAAGTTTGCGGGTTTTATTTTTTGTTCTTGATTTGGTATACGTTGTTGTATGTCAACCACTAGGAGAAGAGGCAATCCCTTACTCCTATTAGATCCAGATCCCAAAAAAATTCTATAAATACCATGAAAGATATCAGAGTAAGTTCATGATGGTGTTCCTACTGGAGTTACCTCCTCCTCCATTTATTGATCCACAAAATGTAGCAAATAGATAGATGGGGCAATTTTTAGCAAAGACAGCCAAAGAAAGAAGATTGGTTGAGGAAGCCAGGTTAGCTGAGCCGGCATAGCTAGCCAGGCCAAGAACAATAACTGATCAATGTGCAAATGTCAACAATAGTAAGTATGGTTTGACAGTTTTTGAATTAATTTTTCCCTCATTCCAAGATATTGCAGTTAAAAGAAGAGATTTATAATTTCTGGCAGTTACCTACAAAGTCTATGCATTAAGAGTGGTTCCGATTCAAAAATATCTTGAGCATGGTACCCCATCACAGAATGCCAGTATCCACCCAATTGGAGATATTCTATAGCCCTTTGAATGTCAGCTCTAGCTCAATGGTAGACATGATATCTGGAGATTCACTTGTGCGTCTAAGTTGAGAGATGGCCAAATAGGTGCCAGATGAAATTTTTATCACTAATCGAGGATGGCATACTTAGGAGACTGATAGAGAAGCTGATACCTATGCTATTGGGGCTGCAAGTGACTATAGAGCTAAGGATGATATAGTAGCAAAAGAAGTTGAACATCTTCGAACTGATATTAGGCTATTTTTAAAATAATTTATAGTAATGACAGCTAAAAAGGTGAATGCAGTTGGGGCACTAGGATCCACTTCCATAACTGTTGAGTCTGATGCAGATGAAAAAACTAAGTATTTGGATCACGAATGGTTGGTTTTAGAGAAAATAGGCAAGGAAACATAGGTCAGAACTATTATATTGATAGGTGTCGAGACAGAAGCAGAGAACAAGATGGTGATTGGAGGCATAAGGATGACTACAAAGAGTAGAGTCATAGATATATTCCACTAGGTAGCTCAGATACCGAGTCTACAATCCCTTATGCAAACTAATTAAGAAAGAGGTAAAGTTTGATTTCGATGAGGCATGTCTGAAATTCTTTGAGTACTTAAAGAAAAGGATGGTGTATGCTCCTATGATTGTGTCCCCTGACTGATCCTTTCCATTCGAGATCATGTGTGATGCAAGCGGAGTGGCTCTAGGTGTTGTCCTAGGCCATAGGAGAGAGAATATTCTGCACCCTATTTATTAAGCCTGCAATGCATTAAACCCTACTCAAAAAAACTATACTATGACCGAACAAGAGCTCTTAGTAGTGGTTTTTGTCTTTGCGAAATTTGGTCTTATCTGATTGACTCTAAGGTTGTTATGCATAAAGATCATGTATCCTTGAAATACTTTATTGTGGAGAAAGATGTAAACTCTAGATTGATTTGTTGGTTTCTTTTGCTGTAAGAGTTTGATTTTGAGATAAATGACAAAAATGGTATAGAGAATCAAGTTACTGATCATTTTTCCAGACTTAAGGATGAAGTAATGTAGAAAGTAGGGATTGGGCTTGAAATTGATGATACTTTTCTAGAAGAACGAATTTTTGCAGCATCTCAAGACCTAATTCCCTTGTTTGCTGACTTCACAAATTACCTAGTAAGTGATCTAGTTTCAGACAATATGTCCTTCCAGCAGAGAAAGAGATTTATGGATTAGGTAAGGAAATTTTTATAGGATGAACCATACTTATTCTGAATATTAGCGAAAGAGGTTATTCATCGATGTATCCCTGAAATGGAGATGATAAGAATCCTTTAGGCTTTATATTCTTCACCAGTTGGGGGTCATTATGTAGGAACCCACACAGCCCACAAGATCTTACAATGTGGGTATTGCTGGCCTGTGATATACAAGGATGCTCATGACTTTTCTTTATCTTATGAACAATTCTTGCACTAAGGCAATATTTCTAGGTGCCATGAACTTTCTACGGCCCCTATTTTAGAATTAGAGTTATTTGATGTATGGGGTGTGAACTTCATGGGACCATTTGTGAGCTCCTTTGATATAAAATACATTTTTGTGGCAGTAGATTATGTATCTAAATAGATAGAAGCAGTTGCACTACCTAATAATGAAGGAAAAATTGTCATCACCTCCTTGAAGAAGTATATTTTTTCTTGATTTGTCACACCACGTGCAATCATTAGTGATAGTGGGTCTCATTTTTTTAATCGCCTATTTAAAAGTCTGCTTAAGAAGTATGAAGTGAAGCATAAGGTAGCAATGCTTTACCATCCGCAGACTAGTGGACAGGTTTTGTTGTCCAACAAAAAGATAAATTTTATTTTAGCAAAGACTGTAAATGCTAATAGGACTGATTGGTTGAGAAAGCTAGATGATGCATTATAGGCCTACCGAATAGCATTTGTAACTCCCAATAGTGCTTTTATAGGCCTACCGAATAGCATTCGTAACTCCCAGTAGTGCTTTTCCATATCAGTTGGTGTATGGCAAGGGATGTCACTTGCCTATTGAACTTGAACATAAAGTAATATGGGCACTAAAAATTTTGAATTTTGAGTGGTAGGATGCAGCAAAGGCAAGAATGGGTAAGATGAAGGAGTTGGATGAATTTCAACTATGAGCTTATGAGAGTTATGCACTTTACAAATAGAATATAAATCTACTCATCATTTCAAAATCGAGAAAAGAATATTTGAGCAAGGTGACTAGGTACTGCTATACAACTCAAGATTTTGCTTATTTACAAGTAAGTTGACATCTAGGTGGCATGGGCCATTTATTATAGTGAGAGTGTTTCCATATGGTTCTTTAGAATTGAACCATGATGGTGAAGCCTAATTAAAAGTGAATGGGAAAAGAGTAAAGCACTATATGTTTAACACTAAAGAGGTTAAAGTTTTTCTTGAAATGGACCTTGGTGAAGTCTGAATAACCAAGGCAATTGTATCATGACGCGACATTAAATCATGTACTGCATGGGAGGCAACCCATGGGGCTGGTTGGTAAAGTATGAGTATCCAACCTAGCCACATCATTCAGTGACATTAAATTAAGCGTTGCATGGGATGCAACCCATGTTTTGTACTTATTAAATTATAGGGTAACATGTGTGTTCAGTGTGCAGGAATAGATATTTGAGGGATCAATTAGAAAATTACTGAAATCAGGCCATACGGGGATCTTTATGAGTCGTAACCTACCATTAAAAGAGTCTTAAGGACCTGGAACTTAGAATACTGAAGGTAATTCATTTCTAGAATCATTGCGACTCTCAAAATGAGGCATAGCATATGATTACATCTCGTCACCTTGAGTCATAATGACTCTAGACCCAGGTAAGGTTCCAAGTCTTTATAGAGGGAGTTTAACACCTATAAGCTATGGTTACGAATCATAATCAAGCCTTGTAACCATCCCAACATGTTAAGGTTCGTGGGTCGACCCAGCTCAAAACAACTTTTAAAATAAAAGGGGCACCCAAAACGGGCACCCAACCTTATAAAGTATGAACTTACTCTATTTTTGTTGGATTACAAAACTCTAAAGCACTCATAATTTACTCTAAAGCATCAAATCAACAAAGTTTATTCCTCCCAAATTCAAAAAGTTCATCAAGAATAGATCCTAAATATGTTTGAAGTCAAGAAATCCAAACCTCAAGAAAACAAGTAAGTGTTCATGCTTAAAAGCTCTATGTATTAAGTTTAATCCTAAAAATAGTACAAGGTTCTTGGATTTCTGGATTCAAATATGTGTTACATAGGTAATCAAGCCCTATTTTTTGTAAATAGTGCTATGTAATTTGATAATGGGAGTGAAAATAAACTTTGTTCTTTAGAATTGTGTTTATGATAAATGTAAGGAATATGAAGTTATGCTTTATGGTTATATGATGTGATGGGAGTGAATATCGAAAACAACTCAGGCTAAACCCCCATGTTATAGTGGATACAAGACTTTTAATGACTTATAAATACACGTAATGAGTCATTACAAGGCTCATAATTGCTGATAACATGGATGATTAGAAGAGTGTGGGTTATGGTATCATTATGAATTAACTATGTGAGTCGTAATCAATACCTACGACTCATAGTCAGGAGTTGTAATAACTAGGGAAGTTGATGCAGTATATGAAATGTTTCTAGTCAGCCTATGAGTGTTGGTGACAAGTCATAGTCTAACCTTATAACTCGTTAGGAGGACTCATAACCTAACCAGTAACTACTAACCTAGCCTCTTTCTATGCTACGACTCATTCAAATGAGTCATACCAAGTGGTTATGACGCATATCCTCTAATCGTAATGAGTCTAGTTTATGTACATTTATACTAAATTTTCTTATTTTTCTTTCCTCTTCATAAAATTCACTAATTGGTCTTATGAAAACAGGTAGGTTAAATTAGCTCCAAAAGGTGATTCATCATCAAAGGAAACCCAAAGAAGAACACCAAGAATAAATCTACTCCTAAGTCTGATTATCGATTGAGAAACACCAAGAATAAATCTACTCCTAAGTCTGATTATCGATTGAGAAATACCAAGAATAAATCTACTCCTAAGTCTGATTATCGATTGAGAAATAAGGAAATCTATGAGTCAAGTGATGACCTTGAAGAATATTTGGTAAAGGAGAAGGTTAAGCCTAGAGAGAATCTACCTCAGGGAAAGAAAATAACTATAATGGAGGCCTCATCTCCCAATAAAGCACCACAAATGAAACATCCTAACACTTATTCACTGCACTCATCATTATCTTTTGATGATATCGATGATGATGATGTTGCAAAAGAAGAAAATTATGATAGAGAATATGAAGAAGAATTAAGATCATATAAGGGAGATACTGAGAGTGAGGGTAGGGATCATGTTACTCCCATTGATGTTCAACCACCACCACCAACCCAAGTTGAATTATCCATAGAACCTGATTTGGTGCCCATCGTTGAATGGTGGGGGTACCAATGCAGGAAATATATAATGAGGGGTTGGAGATAAACCAAGCCACAAGTAACCCTAAGAGAGGGATATATCTAGAGAGAATATTAACTACTATTGGCATGTCTAAGATTCCTGGGTTTGCAGCTAGGTTTCAACAATGTGGGTTTCAGTAGATGACTAGAACGCCTGGGAAATTCAGTCACACATTAGTGCAGGAGTTCTATACATCTTACAAGGGGGAGCTAAAGAGGTCATACCTATAGAGAAACTTATTGAAAGGTGGTGATCAAATCACCTCATTGATTATTCACAGAGTTCAAGTAATGAATATATACCCAGGAACTATTTTGAGATTCTTGCATGTACCAGATTTCTAACCAGCAGTAAATATGGCTGAAATTGAGCATTGCATAGATAAAATGTGAAAAATAACAATGAACAAAATGGGTATGGTAGATAAGATAATGCATTTTTGGTGGATATAAAATATCATTATTGTAGATGGGGAAGAAACAAGTTGGCTAGTTGGTGGTGTGAGAGTGAACTCAAAATAGATTACCAAGAAAACTTTAAATTCGAGGCAAAGGTGTGGTGACTTTGGCCCGACATAGATTGTGTCCCACTACTGGAGACAATGTTTTCAGTCCAGTTCATAGAGCATTGATAGCAGGACTCATGGTTGGATATGAGTTTGATGTTACATAGTTCATCTCTCGAGAGATACATGACTGAGCAGTAATTTTGGAATTCCTATTCTTGTTGATGTAGATATGCTTATAGTCGAGAGTTCCAAAAGTCCCAAATATTGATCATTATATTGAGATGAAGAACACCACTGATTTGGGCTTGATTGGGATGCAATGAAACCCATAACTAGGAAGGCTAAAAAAGGAGCGGCATTACTAATAGAGGCTCTCCAGAACAGGGATATGAATATTGAGGCTGCTGGTTTTACTGAGGTAGATAACACTCCAATTGAAGGTGGATAGTATTAGCCCCAACCTTCTGATGCATCAGGTACATCTTGTGCTCTTACTCCCCCATAGGCTGCAGCACCTGCCCATCCTCATCCAAGCCAACTCTGAATGGTTTTGTAGTCATCTCACAGGCTATATGGAATAATGTTGTAAGAAGGTTGACTATTATAGATAAAAGGTAGGTTAGTAGAAGAGGTGGTATAACCCTGGGTTGATAACAAATTGGAATAAAAAGTAAGAAGATCAAGAGGAGATTAGATGGTTTTGAGCATAGGGTCACATATCAGCTCAAATATGTTCAATTCCCTGACGTAGCAGGAGTAAAAACTGAGGTAGTCAAGTTGTGGAAGTTGGTTGATGAATTATGTGAAAGTTTAATATTTGCAATGCCTATTATTATAGAGGTTCAGTTAGAGGTAGAAATTAAAAATATTTAGGGTGTTACAGTTGTAGAAGAAGGAAGAAAGAAAAAGAAGAATAAGAAAAGAAAGATAATGAGCATTGAAGATGAAAATATTGATATGATGGTGCAAGAGAGCATTATAAGCAAGAGATTCCAACAGACGAGGGCTCAAGAGATGATTAAAAGAGTCAATACTTCAACACCAGCAAGTCAGGATGCCAAAATAGCTAGTGAAATAGCCCCAACACCAGACATAAACTAAGCACTCCAACCACAATAGATGACACTACTGTGGGGTTAGTCTAAATAGCTGATGGGACTAATAATGAGAAGAGAGAGGCTAAAGTTAAGAGTCCCCGTGCTGATAGGCTATGAGTTGGTGGCTAGGGTGCTCGAGTATATCCTCGATCCCTATGATACATTGCTAGATGCACTGGGAATAGTGCATAGGTTTTAGTTGTAGTGGGGATGTACCACAATTGCCACGGGTTATGGTTTCCATGTTATAAAACCTGTAGGCCACAGTTTGAAAAAAATTGTAAACTATCATGTTTGTGTGCTTATGTTATTTAAAATTCTATTTTGTATTTTTCTGCTGTGTGATGCTCAAGTAGGAAGAAAATTTGTACTTAAGGTAGTAGACATATTTTGAATGAATGTGCTGAATTTGTGGAAGCTGTTTTTGAAAAATTGGTACCCCGCCTAAATTTTTGCTAATTGTATGATACATAGATGCATTAAGAACAACTATGAATCTTATAATGGCATTAGAATGAGAGACAGAATAATTGTGGCAAACAATTTGCATTGGATATGTAGTAACTAGCAATGTGACCTTGTACAATGTGTGTGAGGCGTTACCTAGTTCCCGGTGTGTATGGTGTCTAGAACTTGCCCGATTTCTCTTGCCTAGTTTCTAGGATGGTCGTTTAGGAAATGCTCATGGGCCATTTTTGTTATTAGTCCACTTTAGCCTAAATTGCCCACCAAATAATATATACGCCCCTTGATACCGATGTTTGAGCCTTAATAGACCTAGATTTTTGTTTACACTGATTCACCTTTTTGTTTAGACTGTAATGAAATTGTTTTGCCCCTGATCCTCCTTAGACACTGTACACCTCCAGCTTAGGCAAATTGCCTAAAGTTGAGGGTGGCTGCCATAGGAGTGCATAGTATAGAGCAGGTATGAAAAAGGGTGTGAATAAAAAAGAAGGTTGGGTGTGGTAGAAAAATAGAAAAATAGAAAAATTGGAAAAATTGAAAAAGATCAAGAAAAAGAAAATTGTGAAAAATAAGCAAAAGAAAAGAATAAGATACCACACCCAGCCTGAATAAATAGAAAAGGAATAAAAAAAAGGGGGAATAAGGAAGGAGTGAAAGAAAAATTGGGAAATAAGTGGACCCCAAAGTAATCATAGTGTCAAGGAGACTTTGTCACTAATTAATTCCCAAAGATACCATACTAGCCCCAAACCTATGTTACAAGATTTAAAAAGTTCTATAGTGATTCTAACCCGATAGTTCAAAAACTCAAGTAAAGAACATATTGGTAAGACTATGGAATTCTGTGTACACCGACTAGAACTTATTTGTGAGTGCGAGGGTCTCTTGACTATCCCCGATAAATATGTTGATCTATATGAGTGAATGGGACCTCTTTGATTGTGAGGGTATAGGAGTTGCATTGTTAGACTACTAGACCATTCGGGTAGTGTAATTTGTATCTATGCGTAGTTGACCATTGCTAATGTAATGCCATCATTGGATTCCTTTCTATCACATCAATGTACCAAACCAATATACACAATTGGGTTCTTGAAAAGTAAAAAAAATAGGAGGGGGAGTAATGTGTTGTGAACTAAAGTTGAAAATTTACTATCGAAGGTAACTTAGGATATTCCTATTTAATCATCGTTTTTCTATGTTTTTGATTTTTTGCCTAAGGACATGCAAACATTCTAAGTTGAGGGTGTTGATGTCCCATGGAAACATGGAACGTTCGAAGCCTAAACAAGGAATTTATTTTTGAACTTAGGCTATTTTTGTTAGATATGATGTGGTTTTGTATGGTGTTGCAGGTAACATAGGTTGACAGTGCTATTAGAGTAATTAGAAGAAAGAAAATTTCTAAAAAGGCAAAGTATTAGTCAAGCTACAAGTTGACAAGTCACCTTACGACTTGTATCCTGATTCATTAGGATACCAAAAGAAAAAATTGAATCAAAGCCACTAAGTAAAGATTTTCTACGACTCGTAAGAAGTGGATATGGGTCATTAGGAGAAATCGTAAGGAGACCAGTGAGCTATGAAAAGGTTTGGCATTGAAGTTATGAAAGACTATGAGTCATAATATCAGACTACGACTCGTAGTGACCACTTATAAGGAGACCAGTATGTAAAGCTATAAAGTGCAAGGTTCAAGTGATAATAACTAAAGACCATGTGTAAGTACTGACTACAACTCATGGTTATGAGTCATAATGACACCAGAAGCTAAAATCCTTGAATACAAAAGTTCACTGGAATGGTTACGACTGGCAACATACGACTCGTAAGGAGACCTCATGAGTCGTAAGGATTATCGACCTACTTTTCATATTCAATTTTTATTAGGATTCCCTTATTGTTTTGAGATACTATAAATACCCAACGGTTATTTGTAATATCCCAAAAATCCAAACCTATGTTAGAGCCATGTTTCAAGCTTATGAAAAGTACATTGTAGTTCTTTGGTATTTTTTATGAGTGAGTTTGATGTATATTAAGGACTCAAATAACTCCCAGCTATTAGACGGATCAAAATATTCCTTAGTGATTGAGTTTTCGGGAAGAATATTGTTTTAGTCAACTTCAAATGAGTTTATCTTTTATTCTACTGAGAATTTTAAAGCTCAAGACCTACCAAATGATAGGAAATTAAATTAACTTACCAACGATACCAATTTTGCCTCAATTCGATACTTGGGTGAGAAGTTATGGCACTTTTAGTGAAAAATAGTAGCCTAACGTGATAAGGCCACATCGCGGTGATGGACAAAACCATGTTCGTCCTTTTCCAGTGGACCCCCATGATAACACCGCATTTTTTCGAGGGGAAAATTTGCGTTCCTTGAGGCACCGTGATGGCACCGTATCGCGCCAACGTGCAAGTTCAAAATTATCCGTTTCCAGTGGCGCAACATGATAGAACTGCATCACGCTGTTGGAAAAAATGAGGATTGTTATAGTACCCTGATATCCCATCTCGTGACATCACACGGTGCTTATGGACCCGAAGGACCACAAGCTAACCCTTTACTGGTATCTGTACCTGTACACTGTATAATATCTAAAATAAATGCAAAAATTGTCCATAAGGTTCAACACATCTATACATACTCAAATTGAAAACTGAATACTAATACATCAACATCCATCTAAAAAGCCTCTAAACTATCTGAACTATGGAGTTGATGGGACATGTCCCCAACTAACTCCGTCAACTGAGAATATAAATAAAATCTAATGCAATAATAGTAAACTGAGATTCGTTCTCGAAGGAAGAGGACTCATTGCTACTGCTGCTAACTGGGACTGAACTGCTGAGGAAACTCTGAATCCTGTGCCTCTGAAACTATGGTGTCAAATAAAACACCATAGCGCAAATGCGTCAGTACAAAAATGTACCGAGTATGTAGACGAGGTAAGGCTAAATGCAAGGCCTCATGCATGCACAATATATAAACTGAATAGTCATGAAAACATCGCACGAGAACACATACATGAATGCACAAAACATGAACACAATTATCGTAACTCTAGATACTAAAACCCAGATACCACTTTATTGTAGACTAAACTCACTACTAGCACTGAGATACTAAATCAATGACTCATCTGATACTGGTAACTGAGGATCTGGATGTACTTACATCTATGACTGAATTCTTGGACTTAATGCTTTTGACTGACAGGATTAGAGATCAACCCTTTTAGCAGATAATTTTGGAAGCTTTATCAATGATAAGAAATATAATTATATTCGAATCTTACAACAAAAATACTCAACAGGAGTCTGATACTGTGATCAAGCCTGTGTGGCGCCATACCTCTGAATATGATATAAAATAACTGTATATGAGACCAAGTCTATCTGATAGGATGGTCCATAAATCGATGGAACTATCTGAGTTCCTCACAATGATAGATGACTGTATCTGACAACCCTAATTTTTTAAGACTGATTCTGAAGCTGAGACTGAATCTGAAACTGAAACTGTGGGAAGTAGTTACTTAACTGACATGCCCCTACTATCTCTTAGGGGTCCAATATCTACCCCCGGTTGGGAGGGTGTCAATGCCGTGACACGAGTAAAGACCTTATCTTTATATGACCCTCATCTATCAGGTCCTCATATGAGAATGGTGGAGCCCTCATCTAACAGGTCAAGCCACCTCATCTACCGTCACCTACCAGGTATAATGTCTCTCATCCACTCTCATCTAATAGGTGTGATGTCTTAACCTGTGCTGGCTATGTAGTTTTGGAGCACAAGGATCGCATCGAAGGATTACACCCTTCACTAGTAAGTGAGTCCCCATCCTTGAGCTCGCTCGGTGCTAGTTTCTACTCCCAACTGAAAGACAGTGATCTGATTCTTAACTGAACTTAGCTTGAGCTGAATCCAATATTGATCATGTTTCTCAAAGATCTGACTGAATTACGCTGAGATTGCTTAGTTCCGTATCTAACAGAAAGGATATTGAATCGTGGTATTTGACTGACGATATAGAGATTATAGAGATAACTGAGATTACTAAGCTTTATTAAGCTTTGCAATCGTCTGAGGATACAGAGTTCTATAGTTCACTGAGTTCTGAGGATCATGGATCGGTTGGAATTATCAAGAAACTGACACGGGCTCTAGCCAATAGCTCTATTTTCAGATATAAATACCCCCAGGACTCGATAATATAAAAGTGAAACCTAATCATTATTGCATCATCACAATTATTAAAGCATCTTCTCCAACCAATTAAAAATCATAACATACTTTTCCCCTTAAAAATCCTTAAAGTATCGCATCAAGCATTTTGGAAACATAAACCTCTATTTATCATCACAATCACAAAAGGGTCACTTTAAGCATCTTGGGATAATAATCATATAATAACATAGAGAAAACATGCTATTAGATCGAACTCCATTCAACAAGGTTTTACCTCAACCATTTCATACCTATATCAGTCTTAACATGTGTTTGGGTATCACATCGCCTGGAGACTTCACACTATCATGGCATAGTTTATTTCCTAATCACTTAACATGTGTTAAAAACTTAGCATATAACAAAGAGCCCATAATTGGGGAATTTACAACCATCACATCTCCACTCACTTACTAGGGTCGTTCAACAAACACTAGACATGCACAGGTTCACACTTATTTGGGGATTCCCTACTAGCATGGAATAATTCATTCACTTAGACATTTTATCAAACACTAGGCATGCATAGACTAGCTCATAATTTGGCGCTTCCTATTCAACATACTATCATGGCCCAAATGCTTCTCCTAATCTTTTATCAAAACTATGGGAGACATGCTCTGCTTAATGAATCGATTCTACACCCAAAAGTCATGAACACATCAACGACCATGACACATAACCGTATTTTAGAAGTCATTAGATCACTATTTAACTACAATGCTTGATTTCTAGTCTCATAGATATTTTATCGAACACCTCACATGCACAACTTAGGAATAGGAATAATAACCCAACTACTCATCATGAACAACCAAATTTATATGTTTCCAACCCGTATAATCTCATAGATTCATACAAACCACATAAACATTCCATCTTGGAAATCAATCAATATCATCAACGAGTACATAATCCATTTACCACTCAAATACCACATACTAAGGCCAAGGTTTTATAATATTGTACAGGAACAAAAATCACAACTCAATCATAGAAGGAACGTATATTTCAACTCATAAGAATCATTAGAAATTCATAAACATGAAATCTTTAAGATTTAGAAAAGAGTTACTTGAGCTTCTTGGATGAAAGGGGCCCAAGAATCAACATCTACATACCTTGGGGAAACTCTTTCTTGAAAGCCTTTGGAAGAATTCTTGATTTTCGCTCTTGATTCTCTCTTAATTTGCTTGAAAGAAGAAAAAGGGGATCTTGATTTGGAAACCCTAATTTTTTATTTTTGGAGTGGAAGGAGAGAGAAAATGAGGCCCTTAACCCTTAAGGGGGTATTTATAGAAGTTGGGGAAAGAGTGAAAAAGACCAAAATGCCCTTTAAAGAAAAAGAGTCAAAAACTGCTAATCGGGGTCTGTGACGGTCGACCTGACGGTCCGTCAGAGGGACTGATGGTCCACCAAGTCATCCATCACTCGAGTGCCAAAACTGGGACATTCTGCCTCAACGTGACGGTCAAAGTGATGGTCCGTCAGGAATCTGATGGTCCACCAGATCATCCGTCACTAGAGGGTCAGGAATGGGCTATTCTATTTTGACCTGACAAACCCCTTGACAGTCCGTCAACTTTTTGACGGTTTACCACTTTGGCCGTTACTCGGGGGCCAGAAATGGGATGTTCTGTTTTGGCCTGATGGGAAACTTGACGGTCCACCAAGTACTTAGCGGTCTGCTAGGTTGACCGTCAAACCTAGGTGATTTCAATATCGTTTAGTAAAATGGTCATAACTCCCTCGTCTGATGTCGAATTTTGATGAAATTGGTATCGATGGAAAGCTTATTCAATGATCTACATAAGAAAAAGTTAAAATTAAAGAAATACAACATGATTCAAAGTGTTTCATACTTGGAAAGATATTTTTGAAATTTTTAAACTCGGATTTTTGCTTTACCGAAAATACTCTAAGGCTCAGACTAGGAGAGAACTTTGCAGGGTATTACAATTGTCCTTTTCTAGTGGACTGATGCAATTTCACTATATCTCCCCGAAGGCTAAAATCAAGATTTCAGTTCTACTTTTGAGTTTTAATTTCCTAAGGTCATTGAAGTCCTTTCCCTTCACCCCATTTTGTTCAAACACGGGATTTAAGTCCCAAGATAGCATTATTTGCTCATTATTTCACAATCCTATAAAATTAAAGTTGCCTTCTTTCAAGAAACAAACCCTAACTCATCCAACATTCAAGATCAAGTTTCAAGAATTAATCAAGAACTTTCTCAATTTCACCAACTAAGGTATGTTAAATGTTCATCCATGGGTCTCTTTCACCCATAGAGTCCAAGTATCCAATTTAAATTCAAAGTCATGATCTTTACAAGTTATTGTGATTTTTAATTGTGATTTTATCCTGAATTACCATGAATTGAAATTCTATACCATGTTTACCTGAAATTGTTGTTGTTATTAAACCCCACATGTTTGAATAATGTTATTCGCTGAATTAAACCATAATCAGTGATGTTGATATTGAAATCATACCATTACTACAAGCTTCAAACTATTTCCATGCTTAGCTTAAACTGTGAACATCAAGTGTTTGATGAAATGCCTACAAGAATGAATTTTGAATAAATGCTTTCACGTTATTTTCCCAAAGTTTTAGTACTATTTTGCTATTATTACTATCCAGTCCTGGGGGTTGTGAATACCCAAAAACTTATATATTGATTTAGTCTCAGTATCTTCAGAATAGTTCTAGATATGTTATGAACATTATCAGTTCAGTCAGTCATCATAATTAGAAAAACTCAGAACGGTTTAGTATTCCAAGTCAGTTTAGTTAGGAATAAGATTTAGCACCGAGCGAGTGCAGGGATGGTGGCTTCCCCGTTATATAGAAAGAGTCGTTAGTAGCTGTCCCTATCCTTCATAACTATGTAGCCAACATAGGCTTTGAGGATTCACCCGTCAGTTTAGGCTTGACTACCTCCCAGGGGTTACCCATTAGTTTAGGCTTGACACCCTTAGTCCTTCGGGGCAGTATATTAGTATAGTGGATCCACACAGCCAGTGTTAGTACCCATGGCATGGTGCTGACACCCTTACAACTGGGGTCACAGGTTTGACCCCAAATTGCTCATTGTGGCATGTCGGTTAGATGATAGCTCCTATGGTCTTATTTTAGTAATCATCTCAATAATTCAGTTTTAATTTTGCTTGACCCTAGCATACAGATATCAGTTATTCATGTATCAGTACTCAGCGTTTCAGTTTATAAATTATATTTAAAATATGTTTTATGCTTGGTCATGTATTCTTAGTATTTACAGATTTCATGCATTCTATACAGTACTTTATGTTATTCATTCTGTCAGTTATTACTCTTGTACATGAAACCATGCATATAAGCCTACCTCATTTAGCATAACATTACATTCAAAGTACTGATCACATACTCATTTCTTGCGCTATGATCTATCATATCATAGGTTCAAACACTCAGTTCTCGAGTCGGGCATAGACCTTCCAGAGTTTCAACCGTAGTAGTGGTGAATCCTCATATTTTGAGGATATAATCTATATCAGTTATTTCATTAGTTCAGTATTTTCCATTCAAATGGATTTAGTTGGGGGTTTGTCCCATCAGCTCCACAGTCAGTTAGTAGAGGCTTTTCAGACTAGTACTGACAGTCAGCTAGTTTTGTTATTATTTTATTTATTTTAGATAGTCGTTTCCAGCAGTTGTTTCTAGATTCATGATCCAGTATTGATTTCAGTTGCTAAAACCTTATGTCTTATCAATTTTTCTATAGCATATGTTATTATATTATTTAGTGCTCACAGCAGGTACCAGCTAATGGGTTAGCTTGTGGTCCCTCGGGATTGTAAGCACCGTGTGATGCCCAAGGTGTACTCTCAGGGCATTACAAACTTTATATCAAATCCTAAGGTTTTAAAGTTTCCTAGGAAGTCTAAAAGTCACGTCAAGTAGAGTCTTGTGCATGGGTGTAAAGTGCGCCACACTTATGAACAAGAGGCTATGAGGCATTTTAAGAAAAGTTTCCCTTATTTTAGTGTTCATGTTGTGCTCTTTGTCTAATCTATTCTCCCTTTCAATTATAGAACATGCCTCCAGAAAGACAAACGGAAGAAGAAATATAAACCAGTCAGCACCTATGCCCGTTTAGGAAGATCCCCTGAATGGGCATATTTCTCATGCAGATTTTAGAGCTACATTCACTACTCTAGCTCACTCTGTTGTGGCTTAGAATGTTCAGCCAACCATTGTTTCGACCAACCCAGTGTCCAATACTGCTGCAGCTAGGATTCGGGACTTTACCCGAATGAATCCTCCTCTATTTTTGGGATCTAAACTAAAGAAGATCCGCAGGAATTCTTAGACATGGTCCAGAAGATAATAGACATTATGGGGGTGACTTCTAGCGGGATTTCTGAATTGGTTGCTTACCAGTTGTAGGATATAGCCCATACCTGGTTTAAGTAGTGAAAAGGGGATAGAGGCGCAGACGTAGGTCCTTTAGAGTGGGAAGAGTTTTCTACAGCCTACTTAGATAGATTCTTTCTGTAGGAGCTGGGAGAAGCCAAAATATTAGAGTTTATCAACTTGAGGCAGGGCAAAATAAGTGTGAAGGAGTATTCCCTTAAGTTTACTCAGTTAGCTTGGTATGTCGTTCATGTGGTGGCTGATAGTAGGTCTAGGTTAAGCAAGTTTATGTCTAGGGTATCTGACAGTGTGTTCAAGGAGTGTAGTACTGCGATGTTAATTAAGAAGATGAAAATATCTAGGCTTATAGTCCATGCTTATGAGATTGGGGAGCATAAGAATAAAGAGAAGAAGAGAGAAAATAAGAGGGCTAGAACAGGTAGCTTTAATTTTACTCAACCAAAGTCAGAAAGTGGAAATCATCCTCAGTTCCATAGAAATTAACTCCTTCCCCATTCTCAGCTAGTGCTCCAGTACCCAAATTTAGAAATAATAATTGGGATAGAGTGCCAAGCTCTAAGTTCCGAGGCATTTTAAATAGTGGTCATACAAATCCTCTTTGCCAGAAATATAGTAAAAACCATCAGGGTGAGTCTAGAGCTGGCAGTGATGTATGTTTTGGGTGTGGCAAGCCAGGCCATTGGATTTAGGAGTATCACGTAGTTGCTCAGAAAGGTAGGGATTTATGCCAATAGGGCCAGTCCCATCAGTCATCAGTTCTAGTCATCCGCTCGACTCAGTAAGGTGCCACTTCTAGTGCTACTAGTGGTTAGCGTAGAACAGGCTCTATGCACTTCAGTCCCAACAAGATCAGAAAAGTTCTCCTGACATAGTTACTGGTAAGTTGCAAGTCTTTCATTTACATGTTTATGCTTTACTAGACCCTGGAGCTTCTGTTTATTTTGTAACCCCTTATATAGCCATCAACTTCGGAGTCAAGTCTCAAAATTTTAGTAGAGCCTTTCTCAGTGTTTACCCCTATGGGTAAGTCTATCATAGACCAGTGGGCATACAGGAACTTCCTGGTTATAGTGTCTCAGAAAGTTACTTCAGTAGACCTTATGGAGTTATAGATCACAGATTTTGACATCATTCTCATCATGGATTAGCTCTATTCATGTTATGCTTCAATTGATTGTAGAAATAGGGTAGTACATTTTCAATTTTCAAATGAACCAGTTCTTGAATAGAGGGGTAGTACTACAGCGCTTAGGGGTCATCTTGATTCGTACCTTAGAGAGAGGAAAATAATATCCAAAGGGTGTATTTATCATCTTATCCAAGTCAAAGACTCTAATTCTGAGACTCTAAATCTTGAGTGAGTTTCAGTAGTGAGGGAATTTCCAGATGTGTTCTCTGAAGATCTTCCCAAAGTTTCTCCCTAAAGGGAAAATTGAGTTTAGAACAGACCTTCTTCCTTATACCCAGTCTATCTCTATTCGACCATATAGAATGCCTCCAGCCAAACTCAAAGAGTTGAAAGAACAGTTGAAAGATCTCCTAGACAAGGGATTCATCAGGCCCAGTATTTTCTTGTGGAGCACACTAGTTCTGTTCGTGCGTAAGAAAGATTATTCTCTTAGAATGTGTATTGACTACTATCAGTTGAACAATGTCACAATCAATAACAAATACCCACTTCCCAGAATTAATGACTTGTTTGACCAACTTTAGGGTGTTAGTTATTTTTCTAAGGTAGACCTCTGATCTAGTTATTATCAGCTAAGAGTAAGAGAATGTGACATTCCAAAAATAGATTTCAGAACTCAGAATTGTCACTTTAAGTTTCTAGTCATGTCCTTTGGTATCACCAATGACCCAGCAGCTTTCATGGACTTGATAAACTGAGTGTTCAAGTAGTATGTGGATATATTCGTTATAGTCTTTATTGATGACATTCTTGTCTATTCCCGTAATGAAAATGATCAGGCAAACCACCTCAAAATAGTATTGTAGACTCCTAGAGCCCATCAGTTGTTCGCTAAATTCAGTAAGTCTAAATTTTGGTTAAGATCAGTACATTTCCTTGGCCATATTATTTTTGGTGAGGGCATTAGAGTTGGTCCTCAAAAGACCGAAGCGGTGAGAAACTGGCCCAGACCCATCTCTCTATTAGATATCAGGATTTTGTTGGGATTGGCTATTTATTATTGGTGGTTTTTTGAAGGATTCTCATCTATTGGGTTCCCTATGTCCAGATTGACTCAGAAGAAAGTTAAGTTCAGTGGTCAGATTCTTGTGAGAAGAGTTTTCAGGAGTTGAAGACCCGACTCACCACAGCCCCAGTTTTGATGCTACCATATGGTTCAGATGGGTTTGTTGTGTACTTTGATGTTTCCAGAGTTGGTTGGGGGTGTGTTTTAATGCAGAAGGCTAAGGTTGTAGCCTATGCCTCTGGAAAGCTTAAGCCCCATGAAAAAAGTTACCCTACCAATGATCTTGAGTTAGCAGCTGTTGTTTTTGCCTTAAAATTTGGAGGCATTATCTATATGGGATACATGTAGATGTGTTCACAGATCACAAAACCTTGTAGTATGTTTTCATAGAAGAATTTGAATCTGCGTCAGAGGATATGGTTAGAATTGTTAAAACATTATGATATGAGTATTTTGTACCACCCGAGCAAGCCAATGTAGTGGCAGATGCCCTAAGTAGATTGTGTATGTGTAGTGTTGCGCATGTTGAGGATGACAAGAAGAAGTTAGTTTAGGAAGTTCATCTACTTTTTAGGTTAGGTGTTCGTTTGGTTGATTCAGCTGAGGGTAGCATTTGGGTTCAGAATAGTTCAGAATCATCTTTTGTTGCTGAAGTGAAAGAAAAATAGGATAAGGATCCTAGTCTGGTAAAGCTGAAGGATTTAGTCAAAGATCAAAAAATAGAGATTTTCTCCCAAGAGGGAGCTAATGTATTGCATTGCCAGGGTAGACTGTGTGTGTCGTGTGGTGATGAGTTGAGACATTAAATTCTTGTAGAATCGCATGGTCCACGTTACTCGATTCATCTAGGGGCCATGAAGATATACCGCCATCTACAGGAAATCAATTGGTGGAGTGGGATGAAGAGAGATACTGTAGAGTTTGTAGCTAAGTGATCTACTTGTCAACACATTAAGATTGAGCATCAGAAGCCTAGTGAGTCTATGCAGGAGTTCAGTATTACCACTTGGAAGTGGGAGGTAGTGATCATGGATTTTATGATAGGTTTTTCACGTACTCGTCATCAGTATGATTCAATTTGGGTCATTATGGACAGGATGACCAAATCAGCCCATTCTTAGCAGTCCATACTTGTTATTCAGCCAAGGACTATGCCAAGCTCTATATTAGAGATTTGGTTAGGTTTTATGGTGTTCCTCTATCTATCATTTAACACAGAGGTACTCAGTTTAGCTCTCATGATTGGAAAGCTTTTCAGAAGGCTCTTGGTACCCAAGTTCACCTCAGTACAGCCTTCCACCCTCAAAAAGATGGTCAAGTAGAGAGGACCATTCAGACCCTTGAGGACATGTTGAGAGCATGTGTGTTTTACTTTAAGGATAATTGTGATGACCACTTACCTTTGATTGAGTTCACGTATAACAATATCTATTATTCCAGTATTCAGATAGCTCTGATTAAGGCTCTATATGGAAGGAGATAAAGATCTCTAATTGGTTGGTTTGAGATAGGTGAAACTGCTTTGATAGGATCTGATTTAGTATTTGATGCTTTGGAGAAAGTTTAGCTAATTCGGGAGAGGCTTAAGGCAGCCCAAAGACAACAAAAATCATATGCAAATGTAAGGAAAAAGGATCTAGAGTTTGAGATTAGAGATTTTTTAATCTAAAAATCTCTCCCATGAAGGGGGTAAAGAGGTTCGGTAAGAAGGGGAAGCGTAGTCCGCAATAAATTGGCCCTTAGAGAATTTTGAGTTATTTGAGAAAGGTGGCTTATGAGCTTAAGTTGCCTACAGACTTAGCATCAGTGCACCCAGTATTCCATATCTCCTTCTTAAAGAAGTGTACAGGTGACCCGGATGTAGTTGTTCCCTTAGAAAGCATAGATGTTCAAAACAACCTTTCTTACAAAGAAATTCTAGTCGAAATCCTTGATCGATGAATTCATAGACTAAGGAACAAAGAAGTTCCCTTAGTCAAGGTTCTTTGGTGGAATCAGTTTGTTGAGAGATCCACTTGGGAGGTCGAAGCAAACATGCGTACCAAGTACCCTCATATTTTCTCCGCAAACTCAGATTCAGCTTAAGGTAACAATCTTCTTAAAATTTCTCTTTTCCATGCTCAGTTTTAACTGTATATCATTCTCACGTCAATCATGTATTCACAGATCAGTTCAGTCATGTGTCATGTTTCATACCCAGTCATATAATCATGTTTTCATAATGTATATTCAGCATGTAACCTAAATACCTCAGTGCTTTCAGCTTAACCAATCTCATTCGAGGACGAATGTCCTCAAGGGGGAGATATAGAAATACCCCAAAAATCCAAACCTATATTAGAGCCATGTTTCAAGCTCATTAAAATTACATTGTAGTTGTTTGGTAGTTTTATCAGTGAGTTTGATGTATATTAAGGCCTCAAATAACTCCCAGCTATTAGATGGATCAAAATATTCTTTACCGATTGAGTTTTCGCGAAGAATATTGTTTTAATCAACTTCAAATGAGCTTATCTTTTATTCTACTCAGAATTTTCCAGCTCAAGACCCACCAAATGATAGTAAATTCAATTATCTTTCTAAGGATACCAATTTTTCCTTAATCCAATACTTGGCTGAGAAGTTGTGGCACTTTTAGTGAAAATAGTAGCCCAACGCGATAAGGACGCATCGCGGTGATGCCAAAACCACATTCTTCCTTTTCCAATGGACCACTGCGATAATGCCACATCGCGCCAAGGGGAAAATTCGCGTTTAGTGAGGCACCTTGATGGCACCGCATCGCGCCAAGGTGCCAATTCAGAATTGTCCATTTCCAGTGGTGTAACACGATAGCACCGCGTTACGCTATTGGACAAAATAAGGATTGTCCTTTTCCAGTGGCCCGATGCGATTGCACCGCATCGCGCTGAAGGCCAAAATCAGGATTTTCAGTTCCAGTTTCAAATTTTAATTCCCCAAAGGCATTTAAGTCCTTTCCCTTCACCCCATACACGGGATTAAGTCCCAAGAGAGCATTATTTTCTAATTATTTCACAATCCTCTCAAATTAAAGTGTCCCTCTTTAAAGAAACAAACCCTAACTAATCCAACATTCAAGATCAAGCTTCAAGAACTTTCTCAATTTCACTAACTAAGGTATGTTAAATGTTAATCCATGGGTCCCTTTCACCCATGGAGTCCAAGTATCCAATTTTAAATTCAAAGTTGTGATCTTTACAAGTTATTATGATTTTTAATTGTGATTTTAACCATGAATTGAAATTCTATAACATGTTTCCATGAAATTGTTGTTGTTAAACCCCATATGTTTGAATATTGCTATTCATTGATTTAAACCATAATCAGTGATGTTGATGTTGAAATCATGCTATTACTACAAGCTTTAAACTATTTCCATGCTTTGCTTAAACTATGAACATCAAGTGTTTGATGAAATGGCTACAAGAATAAATTTTGAATAAATGCTTCACATTATGTTCCCAAAGTTTTAGTACTATTTTGTTATTATTGCTATCGAGCCCTAGGGGTTGTAAATACCAAAAAACTTAGTTGTTTACTTAGTCTCAGTATCTTCAAAATAGTTCCAGATATGTTATGAGCTTTATCAGTTCAGTCAGTCATCGTAATCAGCTAAACTCAGAACAGTTCAGCAGTCCGAGTCAGTTGGGAGTGTAATTTAGCACCGAGCGAGTGCAAAAATGGTGGCTTCCTCATTAAATAGGCAGAGTCGTTAGAAGCAGTACCTGTACTCCAGAAATATGTAACTAGCGTAGGATTTAAGGAGTCTTCCAAGGGGTCACCTGTCAGTTTAGGCTTGATACCCTTAGTCTTTCGGGACAGCATATCAGTAAAGTGGATCCACACAACCAGTGTTAGTACCTGTGGCATGGTACTGACACCCTTTCAACTGGGGTCACAGTTTTGACCCCAAATTGCTCATTGGGGTATGTCGGTTAGATGATAGCTCCCATAGTCTCAGTCCAATAATCAGCTCAGTAATTTAATTTCAGTTTTCCTTGACCATAGCATACAGATATTAGTTATTCATGTATCAGTACTCAGTGTTTCATTTTACAGATTATATTCAGAATATGCGTTATGCTTGGTCATGTATTCTCAGTATTTACAGATTTTATGTATTTTATACAATACTTTATGCTATTTATTCAGTCAACTATTACTCCCATACATGAAACTATGCATATTAGCCTACCTCATTTAGCATACCAGTACATTCAAAGTTCTGATTGCATACTCGTTTCTTGCGCTATAATGTATCATATCATAGGTTCAGGCGCTCAGTTCTTGGTTCGTGTATAGACATTGCAAATTTTCAGCCGTAGAAGTGGTGAGTCCTCATATTTCGAGGACATGGTCTATTTACCTCAGCTATTTCATTAGTTTAATATTTTCCATTCAGATGGAGTTAGTTAGGGGTTATTCCCATCAGCTCCACAGTCAGTTAGTGGAGGCTTTTCAGACTAGTACAAGCAAGCAGGCAGTTTTGTTATTATTTTATTAGTTTCAGATAGTCTTTTCGAGCAATTATTTCCAGATTCATGATCCAGTGTTGATTTATGTTGCTAAAACCTTATGGCTTATCAGTTGTTCTTTTGTATATATTATTATACTATTTAGTGCTCACAGCAGGTACCAGCTCATGGGTTAGCTTGTGGTCCCTCGGAATTGTAAGCATCGTGTGGACCCCAGGGTATACTGTCAGGGTGTTACATTATTCTTTTATTAGGTTACATATTTTTACTATTTTTTGAAATACCTTTACATACTTTGATGATTGATACTATTGTATTGGATTTTTTATTTTGTATTCAATTAGAGATTTTGGATTTTACTCTTTCATCATTATGAAATTAATTACATGCGTTTTTTACTTATTATTATGGGTTGTTGCATGAACATGAGTGGCTAATTTCCTTGACAAGGGTTGTGGGAACCCTGGCAAATTAGCTACGTAAAGTAAGTAAGAGATTCATCTATTCTACTTTAGTTGCGTGTATTGCAACCTTCTTCATATTTATTGAACCCAAGCTACTGCAGAAGCTTGGAAATTGCCTGTATTTGAGAACTTCCTCACAAGGGAGTTTGAGATTGGTAAAAGGAGGTTACAACAGTGATTTGAGGTTATCAGTCCTTGTCTAATCAACTCAAGACTCGAAAGGTTAGAGTTGTACTGAGGTTATAGACAAAGGACAGCAAGGAAACACCCTGAGATTCAAAAGGTAAAGGGTGAAATCTATCAATGCGTTCACAAGACGGTTGGTTGTACATAGCTTGTCATATTTGCATGTAGAGCTGGAGTTTAGGTGGATTGAACACTAGAATCTTACGTAATTGTGAAGCCAGGGGGAACACAATCCTAATGTTCATCTTCTAATGTTTAAAAACTCAAGAAGTCAAGTTTAGTTACTTATTGTTGACTTCAAATTCTCCCCTTCTACTTTTTTGTATTGGTCGTGGATTTCACGAAATTTGAGATACTGTTCAATGTTTTTCCTATGGGTTTGACCCAACCTGAGTTGGGTTACTATATTTGGCATCAACCACAGCATACTTCTTTAGAGGTTAGTTTTAGAAGAAATCACCTACCCCACTGCTCCTGATTAGTCTTGGGTGCGGGGGCATTGGTTGAAAAAGGTGTAGGCACTGATGAACGACTCTAAAATTGAGAGTAATTTCCCATTCTAACATATGCCATCTATAATTAAACTATTTTGTCCTAGCCCTTTTAGTCTCCCTTTCTCTTTCCCTTAATTTCTCAGCTTTAATCTACTAAGTATAGGTCATTAATCGACCAATATTCATATCCCAAACAATATTGCAGTCCTACACTCCTTTAATACTATGTAAGACACTCTAATGAAAAATTTACTCATACGAGCCCTAGAATTCGATAACAACTCAGGTACATAGTTAGAAAGCTGAGTGAACTTCAGGAAATATTCTTTTCCCGACATAGAACCCTGCCTAGTGTTCATAAACTCCTCTACCTTAGCCTCCCTCATCTCTCGAGGAAAGAACTTGTCCATAAAATCCATCCAAAAACATATTCCAAGTCATTGGAGCTACACTCTCACCCCTACCTTTCTTTCACATAGTAACCTAGTCACCAGCAATATCCTTCAGCTGATTAGATGCCATTTCCACACTTTTCTTTCTTTAACAAGTAAAATCTGAGTGATTTTCTCCACTTCATCAATGAAAATAGTGGATCCTCAATCACCTTCGACCCAAAGAACTCGAACCGATTCATCCTCCTGAAATATCAAACCTTGGTTGCACCTAAGTTACCATTTTTCTAAATTAGGACTGTTGTTGGCGGATTACCCTAAGCATTATCATTTACATCCTGAGCTAACACATGGAACGCAACCTGAAACTCAGCATAGGAGACATTTTCATTTAAAGGGTCTACATATGGTAATGGTGGTAGTTGATCCTTATTTTTACAGACTAATCTCTATAAGGAGGCATTCTCTATCACGTGAAAATACAAGTTAGAGAAGATAGAGGTAACTTCAAATAACTATATAGATCGTTAAAGAAGGGATAGTTCCTAATATGGCCTATAGCCTCTCGCTATAAGTGTGGCGTGCTTCACATCTATGATCAAGACTCTACGTAATGGTGGCTTGTCAAACTCCCAAGGACTCTTTAAAACCTTAGGCTATGATACCAAGTTTGTAATGCCCTAAAGATACCTTGGACGTCACAAGATTCTTAGGACTACAAGTATCCCCAAAGCTAACCTATGATATCTATAAAACTCTAAAGCATGATTAAATAAACCTAAAATTGAGTGGAAATTGAAAAGTTCTAAACCAAGTTCAATTAGACAAATAATCTCATGAAAATATTGTAAAGTCAATATCGACTAAAACTCATCAGAATTTGAAAGAAAATAAATTAACCTAACTAGCTAGTTTTGACTAGCCTCTAGTGCACTGAAGAGCCACTGCGACAGACCCAACTGACCCAAAGAACTGAAAAATATAAGTCTAAATTGAAAGTAACTAAATATCTAAAAATAAGCATATTCTTGGCCCTAGAAATATAAGGACTCACCAATTCACGTTATGTAGAAGGTCGTGATCGTGACTAATAGTACTGCTAAGGACGAACACCGAAACCTACATTATGAAATAATGTAGCCACACAAACATATATATGGTCAGTACTTCTTGATGTACTGAGTATATGAAAGTGAATGCAATAAGTAAAACTAAGATTGATCATAATCATAAAACATGCATGCTAAGTGTCAATAGACTCACCATGATCATGAAAGAAACTAAAAACTAAATTAGCATAAGCATAAGTCATAGAACAACATCTGAGTAAAGTTTGTGAGCCATTACACTTAGTTTCTAAAATATTAGTTACTATGGTAGATTCTTATAACCGACATAAATTATATAAACTAGCATGGAGGCCAATGTCTTACCCACGTTTGGAAGAGTTGTTTTATCATTTCCATCAGTATAAAACCTTAACTAGAGTGATCACTAAACTTAGCCCATTTGGTAAAGGGAGACACTCTCTAGTGAGGCCCCTTAACCCTATGGTGGCACATAGTTTCTAGGAAATAGGATGCACTAAACCCATATTTCCCTCAGTGTAAAATACCACTCCCAAAATATATATACACTTATGCTCATACTTATGAAATTTACCTTGAAATAAGCATATAACTTTATAAAACTGAAAACCAACTATGTTTCTCTTGCTAAAGTCATTATCTCCTCCTTTATTCTTGCATGCTTGTATGTATTCATCAGTGATCAAGTAAGCTCCTTATACAGTTTGGTGTTTAAAAATCCTCCCAACTTGTTTCATGCATTGTCAATCATCAAAACATCATAGAACCCAACAAACAGTGCACCACAAAGTGTCAATTAGTAAAAGAGAAAATATATAGATAATCCCTTTAAAATTTGAAGTTCCAATGACTCATCGAATGAAAAAATCATAATCAGGTAACCGAATAGACAGTTAGAGATATCCAAACTATAAGAAATTCAAAACATATAATTTTCCATATAATTGGACTCAAGTTTATTCATCTGGGAAGGGTGACATGTGTGGTTTCCAAGCTAAATCCTACCTTGTAGAGATAAAAATAAGACTATTTCCGGTAGTTTAGCAAGAAAATGCCTGAGAAGCCATGTCTTTCAGTGTTTTTCCACCTATTTAGATATCATTTAAAAGTTAAAACTAGAATTGTTGGGGCACTCAATAATGATTATCCCTCCAAAAATTGGTGCATGCCACTATTTGCAGCACGCACATGGTATTCATTAATAAAAGGAAAAAGAAAATTTTTCTTCTTGTTCACAGTATGGTTGTGTGTATTTTTCCAAAACTTTTGTTACCATTTTATATTAAAAACAAGTTCGTGCTTTGGTTTTGTACTTCGATGTGGGAGTTTCTCGCTCCTTTTCATCAACTTTTTTTAAGACATTAAAGTATATAGATGAGATAAAAGCATTACAGTATATGCAAAATATTTGGTAGAAAGATATATGAGATATGTAGATAAAAAATTTAATTTTTTAGAAATGTTTCAATATCATTGCTTATGGAAGTTCTTATCTTAATTTTGTTGTGTAAGATTATGAAATGAGTAAAATAACTTGACTATAGCATGGTAAAGACTTAAGAACCATATCAGGCAAATAATTTTGAATTCCTTTTCAATACACAAGGGGCCAAAAAAGGAAATGAGGAGAGGGATAATGGTGAATTAAACTCAAACCACTCGTGGTGTGAAAGACTCCCATCGATATCACTAAACTGTAAATTAACTCACAATACCTACTGTGTGAAAGATTCTCATCAATACCACTAAACTTTATACTCTAAACACTTATTATGTGAAAACTCTTAGTGATACCACTAAACTATAAAGTCATAACGCCTATTGTGTAGAAGACTCCCATCGATATCACTAGACAGTAAAATCACAACACCTATTGTGTGAAAGACTCATTGATACCACTAAAATGTAAACTCACAATACATATTATGTGAATAACTCTCATAAATACCACTACACTATAAACTTACAACACCTCTAATGTGAAACACCTCACTGAGACATCTAAACTATAAACTCACAACACCATTATGTGAAAAATCCTCATCGATGCCACTTAACTATAACCTTGATTTACAATCCCCTTTTCTAAGTTATCTTTTGGATGTGTCTGAATATGAAATATATTTTATTTTAATTTTTGATCAAAATAGGAATTTTCTAGATGATTGGTGTGGCTATCCGTCTAAGAAAAATTGATTATTTTGTTATATATTTCATTCTGTAACTGTTTAGTGCCCCTTTTTTTGCTACTATATACCTATCTGAAAATGAATTATGATAATGTATAACATTTATATGTTGGAAAATTCAATATCCCCACCAGGTTAATATCAACACTAAATAGCAATAACGAGTAACAACGATACCAAATATTATAATGATTGAAAAAACATAGTACCCAAAAAGAGTATTACAATAATACTAATTACAACTTGATAGTGTCAAAATACTACTACTCGAATAAAAGAAACAACACCCTTTTATTTCACAAAACTCACTACAATATTACTCCCACACTATTTCCACACAAACTAAAAAATAGCTTGTGGATTACTCTCAACTCTCCATTGATTTCTCTCTGTTTTTTGGTGTGTTTGAAATGATAAGTTGTTGCTTTTATTTATAGCCAAGGCAGCCTCCATATCAACTAATCAAATTGCTTGGCTATTTCCAATTTGCAATCTTTGAGCAAACTGTCAGCGTCCAAAACAAATTGTTATTGCCCGAAAAATGATTTGAAAGCTTCTTGCTTTGTTTTCATTCAATTTTTTAATTTCTTTTATTATGATCATTCTACAAATCCTTTCCTTAAATTTGATTTTTCTTCTTCATTCCAACACTTGATCTTAATATCTGAAAGTCATCAAACTTGAGGGGCTTTATAAAAATATATGCAACTTGATCATGAGACCTCATATACTTAAGTTATACCTCCTTTTTGGCAATGCATTCTCTGATAAAGTAGTACCTGGTGTCTATGATATACTGAATTCTTGGCAAGATCTTATGTTGATTTGTTATAAACACAAATCATTGTGGCTTAAATCTATGCTAAATAATGCTCCTTCAATAATATTCTCAACCAAGTGGCATGACACATACTAAACATTGTTGCTATATATTCAACTTCACAAGTCGAGAAAGTAACAATGGATTGTTTCTTTCAGCCACAAGAAATAACACAATCACCCAAGAACAACATAAAACCTGATGTGCTTTATCTATCATCCACATCTTCCGCATAATCATTATCACAAAATCCCATAAGATTAAAATTATCAAAAGAATAATAAAATGGCCAAAGGTCAATTGTACCTTTTTGGTAATGGAGAATTCTTCTAGCAACCTTTCAGTGAGTGGAGGTAGGAGCTTTCAAGACACAATGTGATACTGTCAAATCTTTCTCATGGAGCATAACTTAGTGTTTAAAATTACTTGCACTAAGTCTTGTATCTAAGGGAAGAGTTATAAAATATCTCATAAATCAAAACATAATGTGGTAATGTAAACTCTTTCCCCTAGGGTGCAACTTATTGCTTGAAAGCTCTTGGTCTAAGTCTTGCCTCTAAGAGAAGAGTTATAAAGAATCTCATAAATCAATACACAATGTGGTGGTGTCAACTCTTGACCATGGAGCATAACTTATTGTTTGATAGTCCTTGGACTGAGTCGTACCTCTAAGACAAGAGTTATAGAGCATTTCATAAGTAAATAAACACAATGTGTTAGTGTTGAATCATGACCAATGTACGGAACTTGTTTGAAAATTATTGGGATACATCGTGTCTCTAAGAAAAGATTTGTAGAACATCACAGAAATGATGACATAACATGGTAGTGCCAACTCTTGCCCGTGAGGCATAATTTATTGTTTGAAAGTCCTTAAGCTAAATCTTGCCTCTAAAGCAACATCTCATAACTGAAGATATAACATGGTAGTATCAACTCTTGCTCGAAGGGTATAAATTGTTGTTTGAAAGTCCTTGAGCTAAGTCTTGCCTCAAAGGCAAGAGTTGTGGAATATCTCATAATTGAAAACATAACGTGGTAGAGTCAACTCTTAACCTTGGGGCATAATTTGTTGTTTGAAAGTCCTTGAGTGTCTCTAAGGTAAGAGTTATAGAACATCTCATACATCAAAATACAATATGATAGTGACAACTCCTACCCATGAAACGTAACTTCTTCTTTGAAAGTCATGAGTTTTGCCTCTACAATGTGGTAGTTTCAGCTCTTGCTCATGAGCCGTAACTTGATTGGAAGAAATCGAAGAAAAAAACTAATTAAAATTGCAAAAAAGAAGAAAACTATTTTTTTTTAAAAATCTAAGGAATTAAAAAAGAAAAATAAAGCAAATATAGAAGCTGGGGGAGAAAAGAAAAAAATAAAGTTCGAGAAAAAATAGAAAAAGAGAAAAAAAAAATAAAAACTGAGAAAAATTAAAAAAGAAAAAAGAGAAAAAAATAAATATCAAAGAAAAATAAAAAGGAGAAAAAATAAAATAAATAAATAAATAAATAGAAGTTGAGAGGAGAAAAGAAACAAATAAGAATTGAGAAAATGTAAAAAGAAAAAAATAAATAAAAATAAAAGTAAAATAAAAAAAGAAAATTTTTTCTAAAAAAAAAAATAAAAGTTGAGTGGAGAAAGGGAAAAAAATGTAACGATTGAGAAAAACTGGAAAAAAAAAGAGAGAGAGAGAGAAAACAAAAGATAACGATTAGAGTAAAATAAAAAAGAGAAAAAAAAATAAAAGTTGAAAGATAAAAAAGTACGAAGTTATTTAGAAATATTTAAGATATTGAGAGGTAAAATAGATAATTATGCTATATTAAAAGAAAAAAAAATAGTTTTGTAAGGTCATTGACAAAAAAACAGTCACTTAGGTCACTTATATAGTTTACTAAGTTCATAGAAGTTCTAAAGACTGCTGGCTGAAAATAAATCATAATCTAACACCCGAATACACAGCTAGAGAATATCCAAACATTAAAAAAATTTAGGAGGTAAGATTTTCCATGATTAGATTGCCCAAACAAGTGAGTAGGTGCATCATGCCTAAGGCAACTCGAGTTCAGTCAATAGATAAGTGAAGTCTGAAGAGACTGATTTGTTTGATTTCCTAGCTAAAATCAACCTTTGTGAAAATATAGTAAAGGCTATTTAGGTCAAGCTCAAATATTTAATAGATACTGCCATAAGAACTATAAAAAGAAAAAATACAAGCAAGTTTGAGAAACCACGTGTTTTAGTTTTTGGCCACCTATTCACATTGCATTAAAACGTTGAAACTAGAATTGCTGGGGTACTAAATAAAGAGTAACCCCTCCAAAAATTAGCGTATGTCATTAATTGCAGGGTGCACACGGTATGCTTTAGTAAAAGGCGAAAAATAGTTTGCCATGTGCTTTTGCTTTCTGTTCCGATGTGGGTGTTGCTCATTCCTATTCCTCAACTTTTTTAAGTCATCAAATTATTTAGCTCTCCTTCTTCTTCTCTTTATCATTTCCTTCATTTATTATATGGGGGGGAATAGAAAAAGAAAATCTATATAAGAGATAAAAATATTTGCAAGAAATGGAAATTTCTGGTAGGAAGATATATGAGATTATATTGATTCAAAAATTAAATTCTAAAAGTGTTTTACATCTTTGCCTGTAGAAGTTCTCAACTTAGTTCTACTTTATAATATACAATTTACAAGATGAGTAAAACTACTTGACTACAACAAGGAGAAGATTGAAACCTTATCAGATCAACAATTATGAATTCCTTTTCAAATATACACGAGGTTGAAAAAACAAATGGGAGAGGACAGTGCTGACTTGAACCCACAACACCTGCTATATGCACAACATCTATCGTGTGAAAGACTCACTGAAATCACTAAACTGCAATCTTATAACATGTGGTCGGAAAAAACCGACCACATTTTATTCTTTTTTTAAAAAAAATAAAAAAGCGACCACAAGTGGTCACTTTTGTATTTGAACATTTCAAAAAAAA